>NC_133655.1:6831715-7133340 GCF_009905375.1 Apium graveolens
AAATTGAATGTGGTTGACTCGAATGATAAGTCAAACCTTTACCGAATAAATTTTAAAAGTCATCACAAGCAGGGAACGACTGAAATGCAATATATTTGTCTCATTCATTAATAAAGAAGTTTTTCTTTTATGAACTCATTTGGTACGAACATAATCATTTTAACTCAAATATTTACTTGAAACACTTTTCTAGAAATAACTTAATAGATATTAATATCCAAACATATTCAAAATATTTTCACGAAACAATTCTTGAAGTCAAGGAAAACAGTAACTTGCATTTGTTCGCCCGCACGCTACGCAGTTAATACAATAATCCCTTACTTACTTGAGTAAATCCATCTCCCACAAAATTATTTGTTAATCTATTATTTGATCCACAAAATAAGAATAAACAAATAATATTTCGAATAAAATAATATTCATAATTTTAGACAACAACAGTTAGATAAACATCTAATTATATTATCTACTATACTGATAATAGTCATCAAAAATAAACTACGTGTAAATTCAATTTATTTATTAAGTTTCCTTAACGCTGACATACGTGTACACTGATTATTTAAGAAAATTTATACTCGAGTCTACCTTAATTCACAAAATCTTATTTATAAGCTATTTGCAATTTTTCACGACTAACCCATTTTCAAACCTCATTATTTCAAATACTTTTTCTCAAATCTTATAAATAATAATAACTACTTTCTGAATTATTCAACCTTTCTGAAAAGGCCCAATTAATATATATATATATATATATATATTCTACACTTTATTCATTTTATTTCATTTATGTACTTCATTTTAATTCCACAAACATATTTTGTAATTAACGAATTAATCAATAATGGCATCATTGAGACACCATCACCCACCTTCTTCTTCTTACCTTCACCATCGATATGGTGGTCTTCGGTCGGCCATGGCAGTTCCATAGAAGAACTATGCCTCGCTTCCCCTCTCTTTCCCTTTCTCTCTTTTTCAACTCTCTCGCCAATCTCTCATTCTCCCTCTCCCTTTTTTGCCTCTCTCATCCTTGTTTCTCTCCGACCACCGCCACCACCATTGACTCTGGTGGCGGCTCTGCCACTCACCTGCACCACACATAAATGTGCACACGGGTCTCAACGTGCACACACATCAACACATTCACAAACACACAAGCAGCACCCCCTCAAGAAATTATAGTTTATCCTTGTTTAGATTCTTGATTAATTAATTAGTCATAGATATAGGTTGATCCTTCTACCTTTGTCATTATCTATCAACGTGGTCATCTCTAACTTGGTTAAGCTATTTGTGTACTTCAGGTTTGGTCCTCCTCAAACTCTCATTTCTAACGAGTCCAACAGCTTCTTCCTCATATTTTGAATTTTACTTATTAAACTAAAAATATTCTTTAAGTTACTCTTCTTTCCAACTGAATCCTCGATCGGAATATAATTCTTTCCGCTTGCCTCTAATACCGCTCTCAAAATGAAAGGTGGGTAGTAAATATCTTTTAAAATAGTAAAACCATTATAAAGTATTTGACCTTATTTCTATTTGTATCATCATGACGAAGCAATTCTGAAAAGTTCAATCCTCTTAGTTTTGTACAACCTCCGCTTAATAACATTTTCTTTTTTTCGTTATCTAAGTAGTAATAATTGTATTCTCATTTCAGCCAGCACAAATAGATAAATAATTTTCATTTATCAGGAGTCTCTATTCCTTTAAAATCTAAAATATTTTTCAATTTAAGGGAAATATTCCAAATTAAGTTTTACAGGTATCAGGGGTAATAATTCCCAAAGGATCTAATCAAGGGATATATTTTTTTATAGGACCCCTCAATTTGGTTTCGGTTTGGGATCTTAATTCTTATTTTAGTTTTTGATCCAAAATTTTTCACTTTGATTTTCTTCTGGCTTAGCTTGGGTGGTCATTCGAATATACACTTTGATGATATCTCTTTAATGCATTTATATAACTTTTTAGGTCATACAGATAAAATAGGTGGAGTAAAATAACTGTCATATTCCGAATTATAAAATGTTTAAACATGGTATCTCATGGTGTAAGTGTGAGAAGTATCGCAACCAAGTTATGTAGAGGATATAATTAGGTGTCTGGACATGTATAAACTATAGTGGTTCCTCAACAGGTTCGATAGGTATATCTCCATATGCTTTTATATTCATATCTTCTTATCTTAAATTTCAATAATAAAACCTTAACATTGTACTTTCTTCTCAACTGATAGCATGTAGACAGCCACCAACCAAATAGGTAATTACATCCATAACATAGCTAATCTTCTCCATAGGTTGGAAAGAGTTGGTCCAATCCAATTTGTAGAATCCTTTCCTTTGAACTCCAAAGGTATGAAATACGATTAAATATTTTAAACATCTAATCTTAATTTTTTTTTAAAAACTAAGTTATCCTTTAACTGCTATAGTTTAAACGAAGGATCGGTTATATCGGTTATATATTTTATCATTTTTGATGGGAAATAATCACTTTCCATCAATCGGCAATATATGTTAGATACATCCAACTTCACTTAATTTCTTACTTTGAAAGAACTTAATTTAATGTTCCTATATTTCCCAAATAAATTCTTAGAATCGAAATACTACGAAAAAGATAATAAGAATGTGCTCTGAAGATACGAATGTGTATTTTAATTAATGATGAGTGCGCAAAATTGATTTCTTAATCTTCTCATTCAATAGGGAAGTTTCATCACTTCATAATTTTATCACTTCAATCTTCTACACTTAAATACTAATCCAAAAAAAGAAAAAACTAAGAGATCAATATGATCAGTGAATATCTGATACGTAATAATTAGGACAATCATCAAAGTACATAAAGTGGCCAGCCTTTAGTATGCTAATGACACGTAAATGACCAAGCGGTGGCGTCCCATCACACCTCTGTTGCACAGACAAATAGTCTTTATCCCCTATATGTATAGGGTTGTTCATCTCAGTCACAATAATATATATGTAAGGAATAAGGGATACAAGAAAGGATCATAATTCCAAAAGTTTATAAGGTGGGTTACCCTCTAATCAATATGGTTACCTTTGAAAGAACAAGAATAATCTCTAAGCGATTTATAAGAACCATCGCAATACGCATGAATGAGGTTACTAACATAATAATTTCTAATGTGAAACTACTTATACGCTCACAATTCTTCGCAACATGTAGGGAAAGAAAATATCTAAAAGAGAATGTATGATTGCAAGAACATCGTAATGAATGAATCATATACGTCGACATTATGTTCAAGAAATCCATCAATGGTTCGGCCTCGATTGTGAAACACATTATTGCGGCTCCTTTTGTATCCATCTAAGATCACGTACCTCATGTTGATCTGACTCTAGATCAATTACGAAGAAATTTATAGCATGGTGCAAGCTCGACATAGTCTCTAGCAACTAAGCATACAACAAGGATCATCTAAAGTTAGGGGAGAACTCACACATAGTCTCTCGTTAACTCCCTAGATAGACGTCACTTATAATAGCTATATATTGCATAATATTATACATATTATTCATATTACTCTCTTGCATTATATTTATAGGGGTCGTGTCCTATGAAAATAATTATGGCTTTAAAAAAAACAATCAGATAAATTTTCAATTATATTATCTACTATTCCGATATTAGTCCATCAGGAATAAAATACTTGTAAATTCAATTTAATTATAAAGTTTCCTTACCGTTGACATACATGTACATGGATTATTTAAAAAATTTATACTCGAGTCAACATTAATTCACAAAATCTTGTTATAAACTATTTACAATTTTTCACGACTAACTCTTTTTCAATCCACATTATTTCTAACAATTTTTCTCAAATCTTATAAAACAATAGTTACTACTTTCTGAATTATTCAACATTTCTTAAAAGACCCGATTAATATATATCGTACTCTTCATTCATTTTATTTCTTTTCTTTACTTCATTTTAATTAAACAAACAGATTTTATGATTAACGAATTAATCAATATTGGCATCATTCCGATATCATCGACCCGCCTTCTTCTTCCTCTTACCTTCGCCACCGCTGTGGTGGTCGCTGGTCGCCGGCAATGGTAGTTCCATGGCGGCATTAACCCCAGCTGCCTCTCTTTCTCTCTATCTCTCCGACCATCACCGCCGCCTTTGACTCCGGTGGCGACACTGCCACTCACCCTACCACACAGAAATGTGCACACACATCAACACATACACAAACACATATGGAGCACCCAGACTCCCTCTTTCTCCTCATTTTTCGGGCTGGCCAGACCAACACCGCTACTTGCCATGGTTGCCGCTGCGGTTTTACATTTCTTTGGCCACCAATCATCATCCCCCACCCCACCTTCACCCACCAAATTCAATCCTCATTCAACAATCAACTCAAATCCTCAAACAATTCCATCAAAATCCAATTACTTACAAATCCCTCAATTTTTAACCAAACCCTAATTTCTTATAATGTGGGGACAAACCCTTGACCGATATTAATTTTAGTACTACAATAAAAATAATGTTACTGAAATTCTGAAAAATTTGTTATACAATTACTTCAAATAAAAATATTAAATTCAAGTAAGAAAATAATTAATCACGAATTTTCTATTACAACGACGCAAATCACGAATTAACATTTAAATTAAAGAGCTCATAAATGATCTTATTAATCAAGAGTACGATAAAAATAATTACCTTCACTACAAGAAAATAAGACTAAATACAACTGCACAAATACAACCGACATCAAATTCAACCGTTTTCGGTTGAAATTAAGGGCGCGGCTAAATACAACCGCATGCGGTCGTATTTAAATACGGTCGTATTTACGCGGTCGAATTTAGTACTAATTACAACCGAATAAATACAACCGTATTTATATACAACCGTATATGGTTGAGTTTAGGCGTGCTCCTAAATGCGACCGCATTCGATCAAATTTAGCCTTACTAATTACAACCGAATAAATACAACCGTGTTTATATGCAACCGTATACGATTGAGTTTAGCCGTGCTCCTAAATTCAACCGTATTCAGTCGAATTTAGCCTTGCCAAAAAATGGAGGGAATTTTCCCGCCAACGAATTTTGTACTAAATTCAACCGATTTCGCTTAAATTATTTTTAAAAATGGCGGAAAATTTTTGGAAAAAAAATATAATAAAATTTACACGAATTTTTTATTTTAGTTCTTGCAAAAAAGATTATTATGGTAGCTAGATATTTATCGTTCAATTAATAATTATAGTTTGAGTTTCAATTTATTTTGTATTTGTTTTAAATTATAATCCAACCATACGGATATGAAAATTGTCAAAAAGAAAAGTTTACGGAAAAATGTAAGTAATTTGAATATTTAAATTTTAACTATTTAGACATCCGTACGGTTGGATCATTCATTAATATTTTTAAAAATATCGAAACATCAATAAGGGATTAAACACTAGTTAGAATTACGTGTCAAATTGCTAGTTGACCGTTAAAAAAGCAAACCAAATATTTATTTTTTTCTAAAATTTTGTCATATCACTAAAATTAATTGATCTTGACATCCGTACGGTTGGATCATTCATTAATATTTTTAAAAATATCGAATCATCAATATGGGATTAAACACTAGTTAGAAGTACTAGTCAAACTACTTTTTGACTGTTAAAAAAGCAAACCAAATATATTTATTTTTTTCTAAAATTTTGTCATATCACTAAAATATAGATCTTGACATCCGTACGGTTGGATCATTCATTAATATTTTAAAAATATTGAATCATCAATATGGGATTAAACACTAGTTAGAAGTACGGGTCAAATTACTAGTTGACTGTTAAAAAAGCAAACCAAATATATTTATTTTTTCTAAAATTTTTGTCATATCACTAAAATTTACTGATCTTGAGATCTGTACGGTTGGATCATTCATTAATATTTTTAAAAATATCGAATCATCAATATGGGATTAAACACTAGTTAGAAGTACATGTCAAATTACTAGTTGACTATTAAAAAAGCAAACCAAATATATTTATTTTTTTCTAAAATTTTTGTCATATCACTGAAATATATAGATCTTGACATCCGTACGGTTGGATCATTCATTAATATTTTTAAAAATATTGAATCATCAATATGGGATTAAACACTAGTTAGAAGTACGGGTCAAATTAGTAGTTGACTGTTAAAAAAGCAAACCAAATATATTTATTTTTTTCTAAATTTTTGTCATATCACTAAAATTTACTGATCTTGAGATCTGTACGGTTGGATCATTCATTAATATTTTTAAAAATATCGAATCTTCAATATGGGATTAAACACTAGTTAGAAGTACATGTCAAATTACTAGTTGACTGTTAAAAAAGCAAACCAAATATATTTATTTTTTTCTAAAATTTTTGTCATATCACTAAAATATATAGATCTTGACATCGGTACGGTTGGATCATTCATTAATATTTTTAAAATTATCGAAACATCAATATGTGATTAAACACCAGTTAGAAGTACTGGTCAAATTACTAGTTGACTGTTAAAAAAGAAATATTAATGTTTTGATTTTTTCAAAATAATTTATGAATGATCCAACCGTAAGGATTTAAAGATCTATATATTAGTAATATGATAAAAAATTTAGAAAAAATAAATGTATTTGGTTTGTTATTTTAACTGTCAACTAGTAGTTTGACCAGTACTTCTAACTAGTGTTTAGTCTGATACTGTTATTTCGATTTTTTAAAAAATGTTTATGAATGATCTAACCGTAAGGATGTCATGATCTATATATTTTAGTGATATGATAAAATTTTCAGAAAAAAATAAATATATTTGGTTCCTAGTATTTAGTCCCATACTAGTGTTTTGATTTTTTTAAAACTTTTTTATGAATGATCCAAACTTACAGATGTTTAAATAGTTGAAACAAATGAGTTATATACAAAATATTATGAATTTTTATTCACTAGATTTTAATTATTTTAACAAATAAGGTATAATTTCCTAAATCCCTCCATAATTCTAATTAGTAATATAAATATTTAAATTGGCACTCCTAAATTCAACCGAATGCAGTTGAATTTAATGCCATGTCAGCGATCCGTGTAAATAATCAACGTACTAAATTTAACTATAAAACTTAATCCAACGGTCAATTTTAGATTACAAGTCAAGACAATAAAAAATAATAAAACAAAATATTATAACCCCATCCCCCCACCCCTGTACAACCCCTTCCCCTGTTTCTTTCACCTCACAAAATCCCTCCTTCACCCGCACAAGAAAAAACTCGCCGGAAACATTCCGATTGTATATTTTTTCTGTCAAACCAGTAACAACGTCTTGCCTAGGTTTACATATGTAAATGGCTAGACAGTAAAGAAAAATCCTCCGTCTTGTTTGTATGCTTTATGGAGAAGAAGTGATAAAAATGGCAAACACACACATTTTATCACATTAAATGTATTTTGTAAAACTAGGACATGGGCTTAGGACCTATTCAGAGAGATATTGAGCTTTTTTTAGTGGGGGATGTGGTGATTAATTTTGATGTAGCGGCGCTAGACGCTGGAAATGGAAATAACCCAGATGCTGGTGTTGATGATGAAATCCTCGAAAAAATTGGGGTTCAACTGTTGGCAGGAGAAGCTGGTTTGCAGGGTAGGGGGTTTGAATAAGAATATGAATACTGAGTTGGAGTAGCAAGTAGTTGTGATTGGGCTTCCGGCATCAAATGCAAATGTGGAGAATGAGTTTGTCCAGATTGATGGAGTTAACATGGAGACAACCAAGTGTAATTTCATATGGGCTGTGAGATTTGTCCTAAAAGAGGAAAAATGATATGCTCTACTATTTGGCAGGTTCAATTTCTTTGAAAATGGCGATTTAGTTTAGTTTTGGGCTGCCGGAATCTGGCCGGATTATGGGAAGCTCACCGGGTTCGGCTATTTTCCAGTTTCCGGCGAGTTTTTTTTTAAATTGGTGTGCGTGAATTCAACCGTATACAGTAGTATTTAGAATCCTATAATTGACCAAATACGGTTGAATTTAATAACTGGGCGGGATTTTTGAATTTTGTCATTAAATTTAAATATTTGGGCGGGATATTCGAATTTTATCTGAAAAATTAAAATTATTGAAAGCGGTTGTATTTAGCCGGTCGTATTTAAGCGGTTGTATTTAGCCGCTTGTATTATTCGGTCGTATTTAGTACTAAATACAACCGGTTTACTAAATATGACTCGAGCGAATACAACCGGTCCAAAAACCGGTCATTTAGCTAAATACAACCGGATCCGGTTGTATTTAACTAAATACAACAGTTTTTTAGGCGGTTGTATTTAGCCGTTTTTTTGTAGTGCTTATGAAAAGATATTAGGCTCAAACTTAAAATCTTTACCCCTTCATTAGCTCCACTCCAAAGATTATTACTCCTCTTATCATATCTATTACTACCCAAAATCGATAATCACATTCTTAATTTTATTGTTGTTTTGTGAGAATTAATTTTTATTCTTCACATGGTTGTAAAAATCGGAAATCGGTACTAATCAGTAGAGGTGCCGATTAGGGATTAATCGGTAATTTGGGGATTAATCAGAAGGATTAATCGGAGTACAAATCGGATATGTATTTTATTTTTAATTTTATTTTAATAATACAAATAGTATATTTAGTTAGACAAGATAACATGTTAGCAAATTACACAGGTTTGGGCATAAATAATATGGCACATGGGCTTGTATTCAAGTGGCCCAATTCGTTTGATATTGTATAGCCTAATTATGGACCCATTCAAAATCATGACCCTCGTCTTCTTCTATCGTATAAAACTTTCTCCCCGTTCATCAATTTCTTGCAGCTTTCCACCGCCTTCATCGTTTGCTTCATCTTATTGGATCAAAACACCTAATCATTCAAAGCTTTATAACATAAACTTCTGATATATGTTTGAAAGCGACCCGATTAAATGATTTTGACTCGATTTCAATCCGAGTTTGACCCGACTTTTAAAAAAACGTTTCTTCAGCCGATTTTGACGAATTCAATCGGTGACCCGCTGATCAAAGATTAACAGGCCGATTAATCGTCGAAATGGGAGATTTTTATAACACTTATTCTTCACAATAATTCTACAACTAATTATATCAATAAAAGTGTGAGGGAAGAAGTGTCTACCCCGTTAACCAATATTATGTAAATAAGTCTAGAAAATGCTAGAACCTCCCCACCAAATACTCCCCTATCTATTGTCTCTTCAATGCTATTATAATCTAAAGATACTATTGAAGGCAAATAAAATTAAATAGTAAATTATATATTTAAAGTGCATTAAAGAAATGGTCCCTCAATGGGTTATTATCTATATTTTAGTTGAAAATAATCACAAGGCCATAATTAATAATATCTCATTCGAATTATAAATACTATTAAATATAATATAAAAATAATAGTCTATTTAAATTAAGTTACAACTTCCTATTCAATGTAAATATAATGTAAGAGAATAAAATAAAATTACAGGCATAAAATGATATTTAAATAAAGACATTTTTAGATGAAATGTAATAATATAGTTAGATATATAGCTAACTCGAGAAATAATTTATTGAAATAAGATTGTGGATACTAAATTAAAGTATTCACCGCTTAATACCCTCTGAAAAATAAAATGATTAAATAACAAGATTAAGATATCCTCAAAATATTTGGGGGTTATTAAAATATTATTTTTTATTTATCTAATATGCTTATTTTAGTAGTTAGAAATTTTAAATTAATATATATATATATAATTATTTGAATTTAATCGAAATAGTATTTTATATCAAATAATTGTAATATAAATTCATAGCAATTAACCTGATTTTAAAAATTAAAATAATTACGTGATTTGTAGAGAATTAATAAGGGATTATAGAATCATGATTTTTCTTCTGCAGATACAGATAATATTGTATAAGAAGTCAATTAATATCAAAAAGAAAAAAAAACTAATATTTAATGGAGATTTCTTTGTAAAAAGCCAGATATTATTTTCTTTATATAAAAATCATTTAAGAATCTTAGTTTAAATGACTACAAATTTTTATACTTTACATTCTTGATTTTAAATTTTAGATTTTATGGTTAGCTGGCCAAATTAATAAAGAAATTTGATAACATAAGATAATATTTTTTTTTGAATTTTTCAGATTGCCGGGCCCAAATGAAAATATGCATACTTCAACTAATATAAATAAGGTGCTAAGGGTGTAGTTCTTTTGCACATAATATTTCTCTAATATCTTCACATATACTATAGCTTATTATTCACAGAGATAATATGGGTCGCAGAGGAAAGGTTGTTTTTGCAAGAATTGCTGATGAGAAAAAGAGAAAAGAAAGCCTGAGAAAAAGAAAGGCAGGGCTATTGAAGAAGATGAGCGAGCTTACCATTTTATGCGGTATGGAGGCTGCAGTTGTGTGTAACCGTGAGGATAATGAGCCAACCGTCTGGCCGTCAAAAGAAGAAGCAAAAGCTACAATAACCAAATTTCTCGATAGATCAGAGGTGGAAAGAAAATCACGTTCACACAATACCAAGAGCCTCTTTGCCCAGAAATGTAAGAGATTGAAGAACAAAGCTGAACGCCTTAAAGAGAGGAATGACAGAAGAATTTTACAAGCTCAGATAACATCAATCTATGATGGGAAAATAAGGATTGAGGATCTTGATGCAGAACAGCGGAAAAAGTTGAGTGATTTTGCTGACAAAAGGAAAGAGGAACTTCAGAAGCACGTTAAGAGGCTTAAACGGAAGGAGCAACAAGGCGCTAATCAGGCCCAGGCTGGTTCTTCATTCCTTCAGATGCCACGAGAAGCACCAAGTGGCCGAAATGGAGATGGTATGACTGGAATAGGGGCAAGTGGACAGACAAATATTGGTGGTGTGATGCAACACAATCTGTCTTCTTCTTCATTTATGCGACCAACTGCTCCGTTTTCTAACCCAATTCAAGCTCCATATCCAGATCAGGCACTACCTATGGTCTCACAGTGGCCATCAGTATACCAACCCGCAAGTGGCATAAGCATAAATAATCTTACGGATGGCGAAATTGTTTCATCACCTGCAGCAACAACCCAAGGCCAATTGATGAATGATCAAGGTATGACACAATTAGATCATATTCCTCTTTCTTTATCTCTACCAACACCTTATTTGATTGTGATGTCACATGATACTTCAGAAGGAAACAGACTCAACATGAACGAGACATTTTGTGGTGGTGTGATGCAACACAATCTGCCTTGTCCTTCATTTATGGGACCAGCTGCTAGAGTTGCTTACCCAAATCAAGCTCAGTATCCAGATCAGGCACCTCCTCTCGTCCCACAATGGCCATCAGTACACCAACCTGCAAGTGGCCTAAACATAAATGATCTTGCTGATGGCGGAATTATTTCATCACCTGCAGCGATGACCCAAGGCCAACTGATGAATTATCAAGGTATGAAACAAATAGCTCCCACTACTCTTTCTTTATCTCTACCAACACCTGATTTGATTGTCATGTCACATAATACTTCAGCAGGAAACGGACTTGACATGACGGAGAGATTTTATGGACAGACAAACATTGGTCGTATGATGCAACACCCTCGGCCTTCTCCTGCATTTAGGCCACCACCTGAACCATTTTCTATCTCAAATGTACAATCAATGACAAGGGGCCTGAATTCGACCAATGATGGCTTGATTAATGGAAGCGGTCTGAATTCCACCAGTGGTGGCTTCATTAATGCAGGTACAAGAACATTGACCGGAGATGGCCATTTTAACGAAATAATTCAGCTTGCATCTCCTCCAAGTTTACCTTTGGAACTCCCTCGCCGGTTAGGTCTGCCGACAGTGCCTCCGGTGCAGCATGATGCAAGTGGTAGAGATATGCTCAGTAAAGAGAATAGTGGGAATACAACTGGATCTAGAGAATCTGGAACTGCATTTCTGGACGAAAGTAGTTTTGATGCTGAATATTGGAATGCAATTGAGTTTCCAGAACATGCAATCTCATGCCTTAATCAGAGCAATAATAGTAATGGTACGAATAATGGAATGTAAGAAGATCTTGACACTGATGCAGAACCAGGACTCCAAGTTGAAATGTCGCCTCCTAAATTACTTTGTTGATGTTGGTCTTTGCGTCTGTATTGAACTAGATACATTATTCTTTAATTTTCATTTTTATTATATTCTAAGATGGACGACACAATGATTCATGTAACCATCAACTATATGATATGAATGGAAAGATTATTTTCTTTTGGAGTTTTATTACCAACGTCTAGCAAATAGGTGTTAAAATATAAACTTATTCAAAACCCATAGAAAACAAGCAACTTAATACAAAAAGTATGGGAGCCCATAATTTCAAAACACATCTACTAAAACTAGAAGAAAAATGTTCATTTTTGACTGACAAAATTTGTCACTAAAATCAATTTTGCTCGAAAAACCGACCATTAACATATCCCAGTCCCTGCTCACACTTGGATGCCAAGAGGTAAAAGGGGGAAGTGATCGATTTTTTCGAAAAAACGACTGTTAACACATCCTAGTCCATGTTGACACTTGGATACCAAGAGATAAAAGTGAGACCACTGTGTGGTGTCATGGAGATATAAAAGTGACCAATTGTTTTGTGGGTGACGTGGCACTGACTCATGTGTGCCACATAGCTTCCACGTGGTTATACTTTAATATAATAAGAAGATATTGGTAACGGGAATGTTTGAGTGTTGGAAAATGCTTTTGATAATGGAACATGAGGCTTTCTCTTCTCCTTTCACTTATCATTATTCTTGTTTTTTTTAATTGTGTTTGGGGTCATTTAGAGGCCATGAAAATCGTTATGGGAAAAAAATTATGAAAATCTTGGGGTAAGCAAGAGCATTCGACTAAAATATGCAAAATCTGAATTAGTACACATTATTAAGCTGTTAATACAAAGATACTATATGTATTATGAAGAAATATGCTTCCAAATGGAGATACATTGTGCCCTACTTGAATGCCCCCTAAACCGACTCTTTTTCTGGATGAGCGATTAATATGGTTTAGAAAATGATACTGATACATGTTCATAGATAGAAAGAAGTGGATGAGCGATTAATATGGTTTAGAAAATGATACTGATACATGTTCATAGATAGAAAGAAGTAAACAGAATGATTTCAAGGTCATCTTCCACAAGGCCTCATAGTGAACACGGCTCACCCACATGGCAATGTATAAAAAATTTCAAAGCTTTCACCTCCACTTGCTTCTCATTTTCACCATCTTCCTTGCTCTTTTGACCCTTTCCCGATGATTTAGATTTGTGTTGCTTTTTTGCCATTATTTTTTCAATGTCCTGCAAATTAATTTAAGTAAATTTCACACTAAATTTATGGAGTTAAAAAATGGCAGAAAATTAAAAATAACAGTAAATTTATTAAACCTGTTTTTCATTTTCATTATTTTTAATGGGGGGTCTGCACCATCTGCCTGGCTATTTTGGCCATGTCCCGAGTGTGAATCAGATTTGTGCTGCAAATATATATAAGTAAATTCACTTTTATATTCACACTAAATTTGTATAGTTAATAATTAAAATTCACAGTAAATTCGTGCAGTTAAAAAATGGCAGTAAATTAAAATATAAGTGCATAATCAAGATTCACAGTAAATTCAATTTTAAATATTGCTGATAACACTAAATGTAATTAAACCTATTTTTTTATTTTCATTGTTTTTAATGGGGGGTCTGCACCATCTGCCCCGCTATTTTGGCCATTTCCCTAGTGTTTATCAGATTTGTGATGTTTCTTTGTCATTACTTTGTCAAATTTGTGTAATATTTACAAGTACAACTTTAGCATTCGCAATATATATAAGAATGTATAAGTGCGTAATTGAAATTCACAATAAATGTTACAAACTTTTTAAACTCAGATAATGTTGTAGTTTATGTTCATCCGTCACATTAGAAGTAAGGTAAATAAACATTAGTGACTTTCAAGTTCTAGTTACAACTTTAAGAGTTTCAGTTGTAATTTTTCTTCTAGTAATTTGAGGAAAGTAAGTCTTCTAATTCTAAAAGTAACAGACCTCAAGATCAATTATCAAAGCTCAATATCTTTGAAACACGAAAAAAAACAAACAAATAAATTAACTTTATATGATCAAAATAAATGATGGAATGCTAAAGTCCTTAACATAATAGAAATCGTACATTTATAAAGTACATAACACAAATAAAAACAGGAAGATTTGAACAAGCAGAAGGAAACCATTGTATACAGAGAGGCGTAACATACAAATGTTAACATATGTACATGTGGATTCCTATAGCTAGCAAGAAGATACAAATGAGGCCAAAATAAATAAGGGAATGCTAAAGTTCTCTCAAAACTGTTCAAAATCATTTCCAAATGTTAAGTTGATTGTTCTATTAGTTATTTATCCATAAATTAAATGAACCACTTATATATTAATATGAGCTTTAAATATAAACGACCTATATTAACATTTTTGAGTAACTTTATGTTACTCAAAAAATGTGTTACTTTCATAAAATATCAAGTCCTTACATAAGTTCTATAATTGATCTTGAATGTTAACAAAACTACTAACAAACTAATATTTTAAATTACAAACTCGAAATGGAGTGGGACAAAACACGATAATGTTACATAAAATGAATCACTTTTTAATCCAAATTCCCTCGACATTCGTTCTTCGATTTCCAAGACTAGGATCATTGTCTCCATCAGGGGTAACATCAACTGTAGGGATTTTAGAGCAGAAAGGAGGATTTTCCGTTATAGTGTCTCCTAAATCATCATCGTTATAAATCTCATGATAGTCTCGAGATGTGGAACTTAATGCAACTGACCAGGTAGGATCAACCGGATCTTGAACGTAGAAAACTTGTTTGACTTGTTCAACAGAAACATATTTATCATTCTTGTGGCCTTGTCGACTAAGATCGACAAGTGTGAAGCCAACATCATCGATCTTTACACCCCGATCACTGTCTACCCATTTACACAAGAACAATGGGGCTTTGAATGCACGGTAATCCAACTCCCAAATTTCTTCAATTATGCCATAAAATGTCATCTCCAACTCGACGGGATTTAAATCCTTCGAACTTGAAACTTGGACAACCCTAGCAAGTACAGAAACGCCACTATTTTGTACAACCCTTACGTCATCTCTATCCTTTGTGAAGTAGCACACTCCGTCAACTAGAAAACCTTCATAAGTCAAAACAGAGAACGAAGGTTTGCCTGTCAGCCATCTTACTATCTCTGAAACCTCTTCTTCATCCTCGATCATTTTACTAACCTTTTTCCAAACCAATCATAAAAAAGCCTATTATAGTTTTTTTCCTCGATATATTCCTTCAAGATATTCCTTATGCATCCTTCTAAAATGAAAATATAATTTATTATTAACTACGAAAAAAGCTTGCTTAAAATGATAAATAGGAAAAATAATTTAGCTTACAAAAATACATATACACTTCAGCGTTGTTTTGTAGAACATGTAGATGAGCCTCATCGCATTCTTTTTCCTCCACTGACTTCATTGTTGCAGCGGATAATGGACCAGAGAGCTTTTCCTCCTTTGGAAGACCAGCAGTTCTACAACTCTGCCTAATAAAACAAATAACCGATAATATTAATACTAAATACAATTATGACAGTGTTTAATAAAGATGATAACACAATTCAATCTTTGAATTCCGTAACCACATAATCAATCATATGTTTAATATAACTTACGCGAACAGTGGGTTGGATATCGAGTTCAAGAAAAGTGAATAATCCTGATTAATAGTAATTATCCGAATGAAATTGAATGTGGTTGACTCGAATGATAAGTCAAACCTTTACCGAATAAATTTTAAAAGTCATCACAAGCAGTGGGAACGACTGAAATGCAATATATTTGTCTCATTCATTAATAAAGAAGTTTTTCTTTTATGAACTCATTTGGTACGAACATAATCATTTTAACTCAAATATTTACTTGAAAACTTTTCTAGAAATAACTTAATAGATATTAATATCCAAACATATTAAAATATTTTCATGAAACAATTCTTGAAGTCAAGGAAAAACAGTAACTTGCATTTGTCGCCCGCACGCTACGCAGTTAATACAATAATCCCTTACTTACTTGAGTAAATCCATCTCCCACAAAATTATTTGTTAATCTATTACTCCCTCCGTCCCTCCCAAATGTTTACATTTGGGTGGGGCGCGGAGTTTAAGAAAAACGATAAAAGTTGAGGAAAGTTAAAAAAGTGAGTAAAGTAGTGGGACCGATTAATATTATAGATATAAAGTGGGTATAGTGGAGAGAAGTAGTGGATGTAGTTATTTTAAAAATTATAAAAACCTTACTATTTTTGGAAAGTTTTGAAATGTAAACAATTGCATGGGACATCCAAAAAAGGAAAATGTAAACAAATGAGAGGGACAGAGGGAGTATTTGATCCACAAAATAAGAATAAACAAATAATATTTCGAATAAAATAATATTCATAATTTTAGACAACAACAGTTAGATAAACATCTAATTATATTATCTACTATACTGATAATAGTCATCAAAAAAACTACGTGTAAATTCAATTTATTTATTAAGTTTCCTTAACGCTGACATACGTGTACACTGATTATTTAAGAAAATTTATACTCGAGTCTACCTTAATTCACAAAATCTTATTTATAAGCTATTTGCAATTTTTCACGACTAACCCATTTTCAAACCTCATTATTTCAAATACTTTTTCTCAAATCTTATAAAATAATAATAACTACTTTCTGAATTATTCAACCTTTCTGAAAAGGCCCAATTAATATATATATATATATATATATTCTACACTTTATTCATTTTATTTCATTTATGTACTTCATTTTAATTCCACAAACATATTTTGTAATTAACGAATTAATCAATAATGGCATCATTGAGACACCATCACCCACCTTCTTCTTCTTACCTTCACCATCGATATGGTGGTCTTCGGTCGGCCATGGCAGTTCCATAGAAGAACTATGCCTCGCTTCCCCTCTCTTTCCCTTTCCTCTTTTTCAACTCTCTCGCCAATCTCTCATTCTCCCTCTCCCTTTTTTGCCTCTCTCATCCTTGTTTCTCTCCGACCACCGCCACCACCATTGACTCTGGTGGCGGCTCTGCCACTCACCTGCACCACACATAAATGTGCACACGGGTCTCAACGTGCACACACATCAACACATTCACAAACACACAAGCAGCACCCCCTCAATTATAGTTTATCCTTGTTTAGATTCTTGATTAATTAATTAGTCATAGATATAGGTTGATCCTTCTACCTTTGTCATTATCTATCAACGTGGTCATCTCTAACTTGGTTAAGCTATTTGTGTACTTCAGGTTTGGTCCTCCTCAAACTCTCATTTCTAACGAGTCCAACAGCTTCTTCCTCATATTTTGAATTTTACTTATTAAACTAAAAATATTCTTTAAGTTACTCTCTTTCCAACTGAATCCTCGATCGGAATATAATTCTTTCCGCTTGCCTCTAATACCGCTCTCAAAATGAAAGGTGGGTAGTAAATATCTTTTAAAATAGTAAAACCATTATAAAGTATTTGACCTTATTTCTATTTGTATCATCATGACGAAGCAATTCTGAAAAGTTCAATCCTCTAGTTTTGTTACAAACTCCGCTTAATAACATTTCTTTTTTCGTTATCTAAGTAGTATAATTGTATTCTCATTCAGCCAGCACAAATAGATAAATAATTTTCATTTATCAGAGTCTCTATTCCTTTAAAATCTAAAATTTTATTCAATTTAAGGGAAATATTCCAAATTAAGTTTTACAGGTATCAGGGGTAATAATTCCCAAAGGATCTAATCAAGGGATATATTTTTTTTATAGGACCCCTCATTTAGTTTCGGTTTGGGATCTTAATCTTATTTTAGTTTTGATCCAAAATATTTTCACTTTGATTTTCTTCTGGCTTAGCTTGGTGTGGTCATTCGAATATATCACTTTGATGATATCTCTTAATGCATTTATATAACTTTTTAGGTCATACAGATAAAATAGGTGGAGTAAAAGAACTGTCATATTCCGAATTATAAAATGTTTAAACATGGTATCTCATGGGTAAGTGTGAGAAGTATCGCAACCAAGTTATGTAGAGGATATAATTAGGTGTCTGGACATGTATAAACTATAGTGGTGTCCTCAACAGGTTCGATAGGTATATCTCCATATGCTTTTATATTCATATCTTCTTATCTTAAATTTCATAATAAAACCTTAACATTGTACTTTCTTCTCAACTGATAGCATGTAGACAGCCACCAACCAAATAGGTAATTTACATCCATAACATAGCTAATCTTCTCCATAGGTTGGAAAGAGTTGGTCCAATCCAATTTGTAGAATCCTTCCTTGAACTCCAAAGGGTATGAATACGATTAAATATTTTAAACATCTAATCTTAATTTTTTTTTTAAAAAACTAAGTTATCCTTTAACTGCTATAGTTTTAAACGAAGGATCGGTTATATCGGTTATATATTTTATCATTTTCTGATGGGAAATAATCACTTTCCATCAATCGGCAATATATGTTAGATACATCCAACTTCACTTAATTTCTTACTTTGAAAGAACTTAATTTAATGGTTCCTATATTTCCCAAATAAATTCTTAGAATCGAAAATACTACGAAAAAGATAATAAGAATGTGCTCTGAAGATACGAATGTGTATTTAATTAATGATGAGTGCGCAAAATTGATTTCTTAATCTTCTCATTCAATAGGGAAGTTTCATCACTTCATAATTTTATCACTTCAATCTTCTACACTTAAATACTAATCCAAAAAAAGAAAAAAACTAAGAGATCAATATGATCAGTGAATATCTGATACGTAATAATTAGGACAATCATCAAAGTACATAAAGTGGCCAGCCTTTAGTATGCTAATGACACGTAATGACCAAGCGGTGGCGTCCCATCACACCTCTGTTGCACAGACAATAGTCTTTATCCCTATATGTATAGGGTTGTTCATCTCAGTCACAATAATATATATGTAAGGAATAAGGGATACAAGAAAGGATCATAATTCCAAAAGTTTATAAGGTGGGTTACCCTCTAATCAATATGGTTACCTTTGAAAGAACAAGAATAATCTCTAAGCGATTTATAAGAACCATCGCAATACGCATGAATGAGGTTACTAACATAATAATTTCTAATGTGAAACTACTTATACGCTCACAATTCTTCGCAACATGTAGGGAAAGAAAAATATCTAAAAGAGAATGTATGATTGCAAGAACATCGTAATGAATGAATCATATACGTCGACATTATGTTCAAGAAATCCATCAATGGTTCGGCCTCGATTGTGAAACACATTATTGCGGCTCCTTTTGTATCCATCTAAGATCACGTACCTCATGTTGATCTGACTCTAGATCAATTACGAAGAAATTTATAGCATGGTGCAAGCTCGACATAGTCTCTAGCAACTAAGCATACAACAAGGATCATCTAAAGTTAGGGGAGAACTCACACATAGTCTCTCGTTAACTCCCTAGATAGACGTCACTTATAATAGCTATATATATTGCATAATATTATACATATTATTCATATTACTCTCTTGCATTATTTATAGGGGTCGTGTCCCTATGAAAATAATTATGGCTTTAAAAAAAACATCAGAATAAATTTTCAATTATATTATCTACTATTCCGATATTAGTACATCAGGAATAAAATACTTGTAAATTCAATTAATATAAAGTTTCCTTACCGTTGACATACATGTACATGGATTATTTAAAAAATTTATACTCGAGTCAACATTAATTCACAAAATCTTGTTATAAACTATTTACAATTTTTCACGACTAACTCTTTTTCAATCCACATTATTTCTAACAATTTTCTCAAATCTTATAAACAATAGTTACTACTTTCTGAATTATTCAACATTTCTTAAAAGACCCGATTAATATATATCGTACTCTTCATCTTTGATTCTTTTCTTTACTTCATTTTAATTAAACAACACATTTTATGATTACGAATTAATCAATATTGGCATCATTCCGATATCATCGACCGCCTTCTTCTTCCTCTTACCTTCGCCACCGCTGTGGTGGTCGCTGGTTGCCGGCATGGTAGTTCCATGGCGGCATTAACCCCAGCTGCCCCTCTCTTTCTCTCTATCTCTCTCTCCGACCATCACCGCCGCCTTTGACTCCGGTGGCGACACTGCCACTCACCCTACCACACAGAAATGTGCACACACATCAACACATACACAAACACATATGGAGCACCCAGACTCCCTCTTTCTCCTCATTTTTCGGGCTGGCCAGACCAACACCGCTACTTGCCATGGTTGCCGCTGCGGTTTTACATTTCTTTGGCCACCAATCATCATCCCCCACCCCACCTTCACCCACCAAATTCAATCCTCATTCAACAATCAACTCAAATCCTCAAACAATTCCATCAAAATCCAATTACTTACAAATTCCTCAATTTTTAACCAAACCCTAATTTCTTATAATGTGGGGACAAACCCTTGACCGATATTAATTTAGTACTACAATAAAAATAATGTTACTGAAATTCTGAAAAATTTGTTATACAATTACTTCAAATAAAAATATTAAATTCAAGTAAGAAAATAATTAATCACGAATTTTCTATTACAACGACGCAAATCACGAATTAACATTTAAATTAAAAGAGCTCATAAATGATCTTATTAATCAAGAGTACGATAAAAATAATTACCTTCACTACAAGAAAATAAGACTAAATACAACTGCACAAATACAACCGACATCAAATTTAACCGTTTTCGGTTGAAATTAAGGGCGCGGCTAAATACAACCGCATGCGGTCGTATTTAAATACGGTTGTATTTACGCGGTCGAATTTAGTACTAATTACAACCGAATAAATACAACCGTATTTATATACAACCGTATATGGTTGAGTTTAGGCGTGCTCCTAAATGCGACCGCATTCGGTCAAATTTAGCCTTACTAATTACAACCGAATAAATACAACCGTGTTATATGCAACCGTATACGATTGAGTTTAGCCGTGCTCCTAAATTCAACCGTATTCGGTCGAATTTAGCCTTGCCAAAAAATGGAGGGAATTTTCCCGCCAACGAATTTTGTACTAAATTCAACCGATTTCGCTTAAATTATTTTTAAAAATGGCGGAAAATTTTTGGAAAAAAATATATAATAAAATTTACACGAATTTTTTATTTTAGTTCTTGCAAAAAAGATTATTATGGTAGCTAGATATTTATCGTTCAATTAATAATTATAGTTTGAGTTTCAATTTATTTTGTATTTGTTTTAAATTATAATCCAACCATACGGATATGAAAATTGTCAAAAAGAAAAGTTTACGGAAAAATGTAAGTAATTTGAATATTTAAATTTTAACTATTTAGACATCCGTACGGTTGGATCATTCATTAATATTTTTAAAAATATCGAAACATCAATAAGGGATTAAACACTAGTTAGAATTACGTGTCAAATTGCTAGTTGACCGTTAAAAAAGCAAACCAAATATATTTATTTTTTTCTAAAATTTTTGTAATATCACTAAAATTAATTGATCTTGACATCCGTACGGTTGGATCATTCATTAATATTTTTAAAAATATCGAATCATCAATATGGGATTAAACACTAGTTAGAAGTACTAGTCAAACTACTTTTTGACTGTTAAAAAAGCAAACCAAATATATTTTTTTTTTTAAAATTTTATCATATCACTAAATATAGATCTTGACATCCGTACGGTTGGATCATTCATTAATATTTTAAAAATTGAATCATCAATATGGGATTAAACACTAGTTAGAAGTACGGGTCAAATTACTAGTTGACTGTTAAAAAAGCAAACCAAATATTTATTTTTTTCTAAAATTTTATCATATCACTAAAATTTACTGATCTTGAGATCTGTACGGTTGGATCATTCATTAATATTTTTAAAAATATCGAATCATCAATATGGGATTAAACACTAGTTAGAAGTACATGTCAAATTACTAGTTGACTATTAAAAAAGCAAACCAAATATATTTATTTTTTCTAAAATTTTGTCATATCACTGAAATATAGAGATCTTGACATCCGTACGGTTGGATCATTCATTAATATTTTTAAAAAATTGAATCATCAATATGGGATTAAACACTAGTTAGAAGTACGGGTCAAATTAGTAGTTGACTGTTAAAAAAGCAAACCAAATATATTTTATTTTTTTCTAAATTTTTTGTCATATCACTAAAATTTACTGATCTTGAGATCTGTACGGTTGGATCATTCATTAATATTTTTAAAAATATCGAATCTTCAATATGGGATTAAACACTAGTTAGAAGTACATTGAAAATAGAAATTACTAGTTGCTGTTAAAAAAGCAAACCAAAATATTTATTTTTTCTAAAATTTTTGTCATATCACTAAAATATATAGATCTTGACATCGTACGTTGGATCATTCATTAATATTTTTAAAATTATCGAAACATCAATATGTGATTAAATACCAGTTAGAAGTACTGGTCAAATTACTAGTTGACTGTTAAAAAAGAAATATTAATGTTTTGATTTTTTCAAAATATTTATAATGATCCAACCGTAAGGATTTAAAGATCTATATATATTAGTAATATGATAAAAAATTTAGAAAAAAATAAATGTATTTGGTTGTATTTTAACTGTCAACTATTAGTTTGACCAGTACTTCTAACTAGTGTTTAGTCTGATACTGTTATTTCAATTTTTAAAAAATGTTTATGAATGATCTAACCGTAAGGATGTCATGATCTATATATTTTAGTGATATGATAAAATTTCAGAAAAAAATAAATATATTTGGTTCCTATATTTAGTCCCATACTAGTGTTTGATTTTTTAAAACTTTTTTATGAATGATCCAAACTTACAGATGTTTAAATAGTTGAAACAAATGAGTTATATACAAAATATTATGAATTTTATTCACTAGATTTTAATTATTTTAACAAATAAGGTATAATTTCCTAAATCCCTCCATAATTCTAATTATAGTAATATAAATTTAAATTGGCACTCCTAAATTCAACCGAATGCAGTTGAATTTAATGCCATGTCAGCGATCCGTTAAATAAGAATCAACGTACTAAATTTAACTATAAAACTTAATCAACGGTCAATTTTAGATTACAAGTCAAGACAATAAAAATAATAAAACAAAATATTATACCGCCATCCCCCACACCCCCTGTACAACCCCTTCCCTGTTTCTTTCACCTCACAAAAATCCCTCCTTCACCCGCACAAGAAAAAACTCGCCGGAAACATTCCGATTGTATATTTTTTCTGTCAAAACCAGTAACAACGTCTTGCCTAGGTTTACATATGTAAATGGCTGACAGTAAAGAAAAATCCTCCGTCTTGTTTGTATGCTTTATGGAGAAGAAGTGATAAAAATGGCAAACACACACATTTTATCACATTAAATGTATTTTGTAAAACTAGGACATGGGCTTAGGACCTATTCAGAGAGATATTGAGCTTTTTTTAGTGGGGGATGTGGTGATTAATTTGATGTAGCGGCGCTAGACGCTGGAAATGGAAATAACCCAGATGCTGGTGTTGATGATGAAATCCTCGAAAAAATTGGGGTTCAACTGTTGGCAGGAGAAGCTGGTTTGCAGGGTGGGGGTTTTGAATAGAAGAGAATACTGAGTTGGAGTAGCAAGTAGTTGTGATTGGGCTTCCGGCATCAAAATGCAAATGTGGAGAATGAGTTTGTCCAGATTGATGGAGTTAACATGGAGACAACCAAGTGTAATTTCATATGGTGTGAGATTTGTCCTAAAAGAAAAATGATATGCTCTACTATTTGGCAGGTTCAATTCTCTTGAAAATGGCGATTTAGTTTAGTTTTGGGCTGCCGGAATCTGGCCGGATTATGGGAAGCTCACCGGGATTCGGCTATTTTCCAGTTTCCGACGAGTTTTTTTTAATTGGTGTGCGTGAATTCAACCGTTACAGTAGTATTTAGAATCCTATAATTGACCAAATACGTTGAATTTATAACTGGGCGGGATTTTTGAATTTTGTCATTAAATTTAAATATTGGGCGGGATATTCGAATTTTATCTGAAAATTAAAATTGATTGAAAGCGGTTGTATTTAGCCGGTCGTATTTAAGCGGTTGTATTTAGCCGCTTGTATTATTCGGTCGTATTTAGTACTAAATACAACCGGTTTACTAATATGACTCAGCGAATCAACCGGTCCAAAAACCGGTCGTATTTAGCTAAATACAACCGGATCCGGTTGTATTAACTAAATACAACAGTTTTTTAGGCGGTGTATTTAGCCGTTTTTTTGTAGTGGTTATATGAAAAGATATTAGGCTCAAACTTAAAATCTTTACCCCTTCATTAGCTCCACTCCAAAGATTATTACTCCTCTTATCATATCTATTACTACCCAAAATCGATAATACACATTCTTAATTTTATTGTTGTTTTGTGAGAATTAATTTTTATTCTTCACATGGTTGTAAAATCGGAAATCGGTACTAATCATAGAGGTGCCGATTAGGGATTAATCGGTAATTTGGGGATTAATCAGAAGGATTAATCGGAGTACAAATCGGATATGTATTTTATTTTTAATTTTATTTTAATAATACAATAGTATATTGTTAGACAAGATAACATGTAGCAAATTACACAGGTTTGGGCATAAATAATATGGCACATGGCTTGTATTCAAGTGGCCCAATTCGTTTTGATATTGTATAGCCTAATTATGGACCCATTCAAAATCATGACCCTCACCCTTCTATAACAAAGTATCAAACTGGTACGCTCATTTCGTCTTCTTCTATCGTATAAAACTTTCTCCCCGTTCATCAATTTCTTGCAGCTTTCCACCGCCTTCATCGTTTGCTTCATCTTATTGGATCAAAACCCTAATCATTCAAAGCTTTATAACATAAACTTCTGATATATGTTTGAAAGCGACCCGATTAAATGATTTTGACTCGATTTCAATCCGAGTTTGACCCGACTTTTAAAAAAACGTTTCTTCAGCCGATTTTGACGAATTCAATCGGTGACCCGCTGATCAAAGATTAACAGGCCGATTAATCGTCGAAATGGGAGATTTTTATAACACTTATTCTTCACAATAATTCTACAACTAATTATATCAATAAAAGTGTGAGGGAAGAAGTGTCTACCCCGTTAACCAATATATATGTAAATAAGTCTAGAAAATGCTAGAACCTCCCCACCAAATACTCCCCTATCTATTGTCTCTTCAATGCTATTATAATCTAAAGATACTATTGAAGGCAAAAAATTAAATAGTAAATTATATATTTAAAGTGCATTAAAGAAATGGTCCCTCAATGGGTTATTATCTATATTTTAGTTGAAAATAATCACAAGGCCATAATTAATAATATCTCATTCGAATTATAAATACTATTAAATATTAATATAAAAATAATAGTCTATTTAAATTAAGTTACAACTTCCTATTCAATGTAAATATAATGTAAGAGAATAAAATAAAATTACAGGCATAAAATGATATTTAAATAAAGAGCACATTTTTAGATGAAATGTAATAATATAGTTAGATATATAGCTAACTCGAGAAATAATTTATTGAAATAAGATTGTGGATACTAAATTAAAGTATTCACCGCTTAATACCCTCTGAAAAATAAAATGATTAAATAACAAGATTAAGATATCCTCAATAAATATTTGGGGGTTTAAAATATTATTTTTATATTATCTAATATGCTTATTTTAGTAGTTAGAAATTTTAAATTAATATATATATATATAATTATTTGAATTTAATCGAAATAGTATTTTATATCAAATAATTGTAATATAAATTCATAGCAATTAACCTGATTTTAAAAATTAAAATAATTACGTGATTTGTAGAGAATTAATAAGGGATTATAGAATCATGATTTTTCTTCTGCAGATACAGATAATATTGTATAAGAAGTCAATTAATATCAAAAAAAAAAAAGAACTAATTTAATGGAGATTTCTTTGTAAAAAGCCAGATATTATTTTCTTTATATAAAAATCATTTAGAATCTTAGTTTAAATGACTACAAATTTTTATACTTTACATTCTTGATTTTAAAATTTTAGATTTTATGGTTAGCTGGCCAAATTAATAAAGAAATTGATAACATAGATAATATATTTTTTTTGAATTTTTCAGATTGCCGGGCCCAAATGAAAATATGCATACTTCAACTAATATAAATAAGGTGCTAAGGGTGTAGTTCTTTTGCACATAATATTTCTCTAATATCTTCACATATACTATAGCCTTATTATTATTCACCAGAGATAATATGGGTCGCAGAGGAAGGTTGTTTTGCAAGAATGCTGATGAGAAAAAGAGAAAAGAAAGCCGGAGAAAAAGAAAGGCAGGGCTATTGAAGAAGCTGAGCGAGCTTACCATTTTATGCGGTATGGAGGCTGCAGTTGTGGTGTGTAACCGTGAGGATAATGAGCCAACCGTCTGGCCGTCAAAGAAGAAGCAAAAGCTACAATAACCAAATTCTCGATAGATCAGAGGTGGAAAGAAAATCACGTTCACACAATTACCAGAAGCCTCTTTGCCCAGAAATGTAAGAGATTGAAGAACAAGCTGAACGCCTTAAAGAGAGGAATGACAGAAGAATTTTACAAGCTCAGATAACATCAATCTATGATGGGAAAATAAGGATTGAGGATTCTTGATGCAGAACAGCGGAAAAAAGTTGAGTGATTTTTGCTGACAAAAGGAAAGAGGAACTTCAGAAGCACGTTAAGAGGCTTAAACGGAAGGAGCAACAAGGCGCTAATCAGGCCCAGGCTGGTTCTTCATTCCTTCAGATGCCACGAGAAGCACCAAGTGGCCGAATGGAGATGGTATGACTGGAATAGGGGCAAGTGGACAGACAAATATTGGTGGTGTGATGCAACACAATCTGTCTTCTTCTTCATTTATGCGACCAACTGCTCCGTTTTCTAACCCAATTCAAGCTCCATATCCAGATCAGGCACTACCTATGGTCTCACAGTGGCCATCAGTATACCAACCCGCAAGTGGCATAAGCATAAATAATCTTACGGATGGCGAAATTGTTTCATCACCTGCAGCAACAACCCTAAGGCCAATTGATGAATGATCAAGGTATGACACAATTAGATCATATTCCTCTTTCTTTATCTCTACCAACACCTTATTTGATTGTGATGTCACATGATACTTCAGAAGGAAACAGACTCAACATGAACGAGACATTTTGTGGTGGTGTGATGCAACACAATCTGCCTTGTCTTCATTTATGGGACCAGCTGCTAGAGTTGCTTACCCAAATCAAGCTCAGTATCCAGATCAGGCACCTCCTCTCGTCCCGCAATGGCCATCAGTACACCAACCTGCAAGTGGCCTAAACATAAATGATCTTGCTGATGGCGGAATTATTTCATCACCTGCAGCGATGACCCAAGGCCAACTGATGAATTATCAAGGTATGAAACAAATAGCTCCCACTACTCTTCTTTATCTCTACCAACACCTGATTTGATTGTCATGTCACATAATACTTCAGCAGGAAACGGACTTGACATGACGGAGAGATTTTATGGACAGACAAACATTGGTCGTATGATGCAAACACCCTCGGCCTTCTCCTGCCATTTAGGCCACCACCTGAACCATTTTCTATCTCAAATGTACAATCAATGACAAGGGGCCTGAATTCGACCAATGATGGCTTGATTAATGGAAGCGGTCTGAATTCCACCAGTGGTGGCTTCATTAATGCAGGTACAAGAAGATTGACCGGAGATGGCCATTTTAACGAAATAATTCAGCTTGCATCTCCTCCAAGTTTACCTTTGGAACTCCCTCGCCGGTTAGGTCTGCCGACAGTGCCTCCGGTGCAGCATGATGCAAGTGGTAGAGATATGCTCAGTAAGAGAATAATGGGAATACAACTGGATCTAGAGATTCTGGAACTGCATTTCTGGACGAAAGTAGTTTTTGATGCTGAATATTGGAATGCAATTGAGTTTCCAGAACATGCAATCTCATGCCTTAATCAGAGCAATAATAGTAATGGTACGAATAATGGAATGTAAGAAGATCTTGATGCTGCATTGGTGGATAAGAGACACTGATGCAGAACCAGGACTCCAAGTTGAAATGTCGCCTCCTAAATTACTTTGTTGATGTTGGTCTTTGCGTCTGTATTGAACTAGATACATATTCTTTAATTTTATTTTTATATATTCTAAGATGGACGACACAATGATTCATGTAACCATCAACTGCATATGAATGGAAAGATTATTTTCTTTTGGAGTTTTATTACCAACGTCTAGCAAATAGGTGTTAAATATAAACTTATTCAAAACCCATAGAAACAAGCAACTTAATACAAAAAGTATGGGAGCCCATAATTTCAAAACACATCTACTAAAACTAGAAGAAAAATGTTCATTTTTGACTGACAAAATTTGTCACTTAAGATCAATTTTGCTCGAAAAACCGACCATTAAACATATCACAGTCCCTGCTCACACTTAGATGCCAAGAGGTAAAAGGGGGAAGTGATCGATTTTTTCGAAAAAAACGACTGTTAACACATCCTAGTCCATGTTGACACTTGGATACCAAGAGATAAAAGTGGGACCACTGTGTGGTGTCATGGAGATATAAAAGTGACCAATTGTTTTGTGGGTGACGTGGCACTGACTCATGTGTGCCACATAGCTTCCACGTGGTTATACTTTAATATAAAAAGAAGATATTGGTAACGGGAATGTTTGAGTGTTGGAAAATGCTTTTGATAGTGGAACATGAGGCCTTTCTCTTCTCCTTTCACTTATCATTATTCTTGTTTTTTTTAATTGTGTTTGGGGTCATTTAGAGGCCATGAAAATCGTTATGGGAAAAAAATTATGAAAATCTTGGGGTAAGCAAGAGCATTCGACTAAAATATGCAAAATCTGAATTAGTACATATTATTAAGCTGTTAATACAAAGATACTATATGTATTATGAAGAAATATGCTTCCAAATGGAGATACATTGTGCCCTACTTGAATGCCCCCTAAACCGACTCTTTTTCTGGATGAGCGATTAATATGGTTTAGAAAATGATACTGATACATGTTCTTAGATAGAAAGAAGTAAACAAGAAGGATGATTTCAAGGTCATCTTCCACAAGGCCTCATAGTGAACACGGTTCACCGACATGGCAATGTATAAAAAATTCAAAGCTTTCACCTCCACTTGCTTTTCATTTTCACCATCTTCCTTGCTCTTTTGACCCTTTCCCGATGATTTAGATTTGTGTTGCTTTTTTGCCATTATTTTTTCAATGTCCTGCAAATTAATTTAAGTAAATTCACACTAAATTTATGGAGTTAAAAAATGGCAGAAAATTAAAAAATAACAGTAAATGTAATTAAACCTGTTTTTCATTTTCATTATTTTTAATGGGGGGTCTGCACCATCTGCCTGGCTATTTTGGCCATGTCCCGAGTGTGAATCAGATTTGTGCTGCAAATATATATAAGTAAATTCACTTTTATATTCACACTAAATTTGTATAGTTAATAATTAAAATTCACAGTAAATTCGTGCAGTTAAAAAATGGCAGTAAATTAAAATATAAGTGCATAATCAAGATTCACTGTAAATTCAATTTTAAATATTGCTGATAAAAAAATCACAGTAAATGTAATTAAACCTATTTTTTATTTTCATTGTTTTTAATGGGGGGTCTGCACCATCTGCCCCGCTATTTTGGCCCTTTCCCTAGTGTTTATCAGATTTGTGATGTTTCTTTGTCATTACTTTGTCAAATTTGTGCAATATTTACAAGTACAACTTTAGCATTCGCAATATATATAAGAATGTATAAGTGCGTAATTGAAATTCACAATAAATGTTACAAACTTTTTAAACTCAGATAATGTTGTAGTTTATGTTCATCCGTCACATTAGAAGTAAGGTAAATAAACATTAGTGACTTTCAAGTTCTAGTTACAACTTTAAGAGTTTCAGTTGTAATTTTTCTTCTAGTAATTTGAGGAAAGTAAGTCTTCTAATTCTAAAAGTAACAGACCTCAAGATCAATTATCAAAGCTCAGTATCTTTGAAACACGAAAAAAAACAAACAAATAAATTAACTTTATATGATCAAAATAAATGATGGAATGCTAAAGTCCTTAACATAATAGAAATCGTACATTTATAAAGTACATAACACAAATAAAAACAGGAAGATTTGAACAAGCAGAAGGAAACCATTGTATACAGAGAGGCGTAACATACAAATGTTAACATATGTACATATGGATTCCTATAGCTAGCAAGAAGATACAAATGAGGCCAAAATAAATAAGGGAATGCTAAAGTTCTCTCAAAACTGTTCAAAATCATTTCCAAATGTTAAGTTGATTGTTCTATTAGTTATTTATCCATAAATTAAATGAACCACTTATATATTAATATGAGCTTTAAATATAAACGACCTATATTAACATTTTTGAGTAACTTTATGTTACTCAAAAAATGTGTTACTTTCATAAAATATCAAGTCCTTACATAAGTTCTATAATTGATCTTGAATGTTAACAAAACTACTAACAAACTAATATTTTAAATTACAAACTCGAAGTAGAGTGGGACAAAACACGATATAATGTTACATAAAATGAATCACTTTTTAATCCAAATTCCCTCGACATTCGTTCTTCGATTTCCAAGACTAGGATCATTGTCTCCATCAGGGGTAACATCAACTGTAGGGATTTTAGAGCAGAATGGAGGATTTTCCGTTATAGTGTCTCCTAAATCATCATCGTTATAAATCTCATGATAGTCTCGAGATGTGGAACTTAATGCAACTGACCAGGTAGGATCAACCGGATCTTGAACGTAGAAAACTTGTTTGACTTGTTCAACAGAAACATATTTATCATTCTTGTGGCCTTGTCGACTAAGATCGACAAGTGTGAAGCCAACATCATCGATCTTTACACCCCGATCACTGTCTACCCATTTACACAAGAACAATGGGGCTTTGAATGCACGGTAATCCAACTCCCAAATTTCTTCAATTATGCCATAAAATGTCATCTCCAACTCGACGGGATTTAAATCCTTCGAACTTGAAACTTGGACAACCCTAGCAAGTATAGAAACGCCACTATTTTGTACAACCCTTACGTCATCTCTATCCTTTGTGAAGTAGCACACTCCGTCAACTAGAAAACCTTCATAAGTCAAAACAGAGAACGAAGGTTTGCCTGTCAGCCATCTTACTATCTCTGAAACCTCTTCTTCATCCTCGATCATTTTACTAACCTTTTTTCCAAACCAATCAGAAAAAAGCCTATTATAGTTTTTTTTCCTCGATATATTCCTTCAAGATATTCCTTATGCATCCTTCTAAAATGAAAATATAATTTATTATTAACTACGAAAAAAGCTTGCTTAAAATGATAAATAGGAAAAATAATTTAGCTTACAAAATATACAGATACACTTCAGCGTTGTTTTGTAGAACATGTAGATGAGCCTCATCGCATTCTTTTTCCTCCACTGACTTCATTGTTGCAGCGGATAATGGACCAGAGAGCTTTTCCTCCTTTGGAAGACCAGCAGTTCTACAACTCTGCCTAATAAAACAAATAACTGATAATATTAATACTAAATACAATTATGACAGTGTTTAATAAAGATGATAACACAATTCAATCTTTATGAATTCCGTAACCACATAATCAATCATATGTTTAATATAACTTACGCGAACAGTGGGTTGGATATCGAGTTCAAGAAAAGTGAATAATCCTAATTAATAGTAATTATCCGAATGAAATTGAATGTGGTTGACTCGAATGATAAGTCAAACCTTTACCGAATAAATTTTAAAAGTCATCACAAGCAGTGGGAACGACTGAAATGCAATATATTTGTCTCATTCATTAATAAAGAAGTTTTTCTTTTATGAACTCATTTGGTACGAATATAATCATTTTAACTCAAATATTTACTTGAAACACTTTTCTAGAAATAACTTAATAGATATTAATATCCAAACATATTCAAAATATTTTCACGAAACAATTCTTGAAGTCAAGGAAAAACAGTAACTTGCATTTGTTCGCCCGCACGCTACGCAGTTAATACAATAATCCCTTACTTACTTGAGTAAATCCATCTCCCACAAAATTATTTGTTAATCTATTATTTGATCCACAAAATAAGAATAAACAAATAATATTTCGAATAAAATAATATTCATAATTTTAGACAACAACAGTTAGATAAACATCTAATTATATTATCTACTATACTGATAATAGTCATCAAAAATAAACTACGTGTAAATTCAATTTATTTATTAAGTTTCCTCAACGCTGACATACGTGTACACTGATTATTTAAGAAAATTTATACTCGAGTCTACCTTAATTCACAAAATCTTATTTATAAGCTATTTGCAATTTTTCACGACTAACCCATTTTCAAACCTCATTATTTCAAATACTTTTTCTCAAATCTTATAAAATAATAATAACTACTTTCTGAATTATTCAACCTTTCTGAAAAGGCCCAATTAATATATATATATATATATATATATATATATTCTACACTTTATTCATTTTATTTCATTTATGTACTTCATTTTAATTCCACAAACATATTTTGTAATTAACGAATTAATCAATAATGGCATCATTGAGACACCATCACCCACCTTCTTCTTCTTACCTTCACCATCGATATGGTGGTCTTCGGTCGGCCATGGCAGTTCCATAGAAGAACTATGCCTCGCTTCCCCTCTCTTTCCCTTTCTCTCTTTTTCAACTCTCTCGCCAATCTCTCATTCTCCCTCTCCCTTTATTGCCTCTCTCATCCTTGTTTCTCTCCGACCACCGCCACCACCATTGACTCTGGTGGCGGCTCTGCCACTCACCTGCACCACACATAAATGTGCACACGGGTCTCAACGTGCACACACATCAACACATTCACAAACACACAAGCAGCACCCCCTCAAGAAATTATAGTTTATCCTTGTTTAGATTCTTGATTAATTAATTAGTCATAGATATAGGTTGATCCTTCTACCTTTGTCATTATCTATCAACGTGGTCATCTCTAACTTGGTTAAGCTATTTGTGTACTTCAGGTTTGATCCTCCTCAAACTCTCATTTCTAACGAGTCCAACAGCTTCTTCCTCATATTTTGAATTTTACTTATTAAACTAAAAATATTCTTTAAGTTACTCTTCTTTCCAACTGAATCCTCGATCGGAATATAATTCTTTCCGCTTGCCTCTAATACCGCTCTCAAAATGAAAGGTGGGTAGTGAATATCTTTTAAAATAGTAAAACCATTATAAAGTATTTGACCTTATTTCTATTTGTATCATCATGACGAAGCAATTCTGAAAAGTTCAATCCTCTTAGTTTTGTTACAACCTCCGCTTAATAACATTTTCTTTTTTTCGTTATCTAAGTAGTAATAATTGTATTCTCATTTCAGCCAGCACAAATAGATAAATAATTTTCATTTATCAGGAGTCTCTATTCCTTTAAAATCTAAAATATTTTTCAATTTAAGGGAAATATTCCAAATTAAGTTTTACAGGTATCAGGGGTAATAATTCCCAAAGGATCTAATCAAGGGATATATTTTTTTATAGGACCCCTCAATTTGGTTTCGGTTTGGGATCTTAATTCTTATTTTAGTTTTTGATCCAAAATATTTTCACTTTGATTTTCTTCTGGCTTAGCTTGGGTGGTCATTCGAATATATCACTTTGATGATATCTCTTTAATGCATTTATATAACTTTTTAGGTCATACAGATAAAATAGGTGGAGTAAAAATAACTGTCATATTCCGAATTATAAAATGTTTAAACATGGTATCTCATGGTGTAAGTGTGAGAAGTATCGCAACCAAGTTATGTAGAGGATATAATTAGGTGTCTGGACATGTATAAACTATAGTGGTTCCTCAACAGGTTCGATAGGTATATCTTCATATGCTTTTATATTCATATCTTCTTATCTTAAATTTCAATAATAAAACCTTAACATTGTACTTTCTTCTCAACTGATAGCATGTAGACAGCCACCAACCAAATAGGTAATTACATCCATAACATAGCTAATCTTCTCCATAGGTTGGAAAGAGTTGGTCCAATCCAATTTGTAGAATCCTTTCCTTTGAACTCCAAAGGTATGAAATACGATTAAATATTTTAAACATCTAATCTTAATTTTTTTTTAAAAACTAAGTTATCCTTTAACTGTTATAGTTTAAACGAAGGATCGGTTATATCGGTTATATATTTTATCATTTTCTGATGGGAAATAATCACTTTCCATCAATCGGCAATATATGTTAGATACATCCAACTTCACTTAATTTCTTACTTTGAAAGAACTTAATTTAATGGTTCCTATATTTCCCAAATAAATTCTTAGAATCGAAATACTACGAAAAAGATAATAAGAATGTGCTCTGAAGATACGAATGTGTATTTTAATTAATGATGAGTGCGCAAAATTGATTTCTTAATCTTCTCATTCAATAGGGAAGTTTCATCACTTCATAATTTTATCACTTCAATCTTCTACACTTAAATACTAATCCAAAAAAAGAAAAAACTAAGAGATCAATATGATCAGTGAATATCTGATACGTAATAATTAGGACAATCATCAAAGTACATAAAGTGGCCAACCTTTAGTATGCTAATGACACGTAAATGACCAAGCGGTGGCGTCCCATCACACCTCTATTGCACAGACAAATAGTCTTTATCCCCTATATGTATAGGGTTGTTCATCTCAGTCACAATAATATATATGTAAGGAATAAGGGATACAAGAAAGGATCATAATTCCAAAAGTTTATAAGGTGGGTTACCCTCTAATCAATATGGTTACCTTTGAAAAAACAAGAATAATCTCTAAGCGATTTATAAGAACCATCGCAATATGCATGAATGAGGTTACTAACATAATAATTTCTAATGTGAAACTACTTATACGCTCACAATTCTTCGCAACATGTAGGGAAAGAAAATATCTAAAAGAGAATGTATGATTGCAAGAACATCGTAATGATTGAATCATATACGTCGACATTATGTTCAAGAAATCCATCAATGGTTCGGCCTCGATTGTGAAACACATTATTGCGGCTCCTTTTGTATCCATCTAAGATCACGTACCTCATGTTGATCTGACTCTAGATCAATTACGAAGAAATTTATAGCATGGTGCAAGCTCGACATAGTCTCTAGCAACTAAGCATACAACAAGGATCATCTAAAGTTAGGGGAGAACTCACACATAGTCTCTCGTTAACTCCCTAGATAGACGTCACTTATAATAGCTATATATATTGCATAATATTATACATATTATTCATGGTACTCTCTTGCATTATATTTCTAGGGGTCGTGTCCTATGAAAATAATTATGGCTTTAAAAAAAACAATCAGATAAATTTTCAATTATATTATCTACTATTCCGATATTAGTCCATCAAGAATAAAATACTTTTAAATTCAATTTAATTATAAAGTTTCCTTACCGTTGACATACATGTACATGGATTATTTAAAAAATTTATACTCGAGTCAACATTAATTCACAAAATCTTGTTATAAACTATTTACAATTTTTCACGACTAACTCTTTTTCAATCCACATTATTTCTAACAATTTTTCTCAAATCTTATAAAACAATAGTTACTACTTTCTGAATTATTCAACATTTCTTAAAAGACCCGATTAATATATATCGTACTCTTCATTCATTTTATTTCTTTTCTTTACTTCATTTTAATTAAACAAACAGATTTTATGATTAACGAATTAATCAATATTGGCATCATTCCGATATCATCGACCCGCCTTCTTCTTCCTCTTACCTTCGCCACCGCTGTGGTGGTCGCTGGTCGCCGGCAATGGTAGTTCCATGGCGGCATTAACCCCAGCTGCCCCTCTCTTTCTCTCTATCTCTCCGACCATCACCGCCGCCTTTGACTCCGGTGGCGACACTGCCACTCACCCTACCACACAGAAATGTGCACACACATCAACACATACACAAACACATATGGAGCACCCAGACTCCCTCTTTCCCCTCATTTTTCGGGCTGGCCAGACCAACACCGCTACTTGCCATGGTTGCCGCTGCGGTTTTACATTTCTTTGGCCACCAATCATCATCCCCCACCCCACCTTCACCCACCAAATTCAATCCTCATTCAACAATCAACTCAAATCCTCAAACAATTCCATCAAAATCCAATTACTTACAAATCCCTCAATTTTTAACCAAACCCTAATTTCTTATAATGTGGGGACAAACCCTTGACCGATATTAATTTTAGTACTACAATAAAAATAATGTTACTGAAATTCTGAAAAATTTGTTATACAATTACTTCAAATAAAAATATTAAATTCAAGTAAGAAAATAATTAATCACAAATTTTCTATTACAACGACGCAAATCACGAATTAACATTTAATTTTAAAGAGCTCATAAATGATCTTATTAATCAAGAGTACGATAAAAATAATTACCTTCACTACAAGAAAATAAGACTAAATACAACTGCACAAATACAACCGACATCAAATTCAACCGTTTTCGGTTGAAATTAAGGGCGCGGCTAAATACAACCGCATGCGGTCGTATTTAAATACGGTCGTATTTACGCGGTCGAATTTAGTACTAATTACAACCGAATAAATACAACCGTATTTATATACAACCGTATATGGTTGAGTTTAGGCGTGCTCCTAAATGCGACCGCATTCGATCAAATTTAGCCTTACTAATTACAACCGAATAAATACAACCGTGTTTATATGCAACCGTATACGATTGAGTTTAGCCGTGCTCCTAAATTCAACCGTATTCAGTCGAATTTAGCCTTGCCAAAAAATGGAGGGAATTTTCCCGCCAACGAATTTTGTACTAAATTCAACCGATTTCGCTTAAATTATTTTTAAAAATGGCGGAAAATTTTTGGAAAAAAATATATAATAAAATTTACACGAATTTTTTATTTTAGTTCTTGCAAAAAAGATTATTATGGTAGCTAGATATTTATCGTTCAATTAATAATTATAGTTTGAGTTTCAATTTATTTTGTATTTGTTTTAAATTATAATCCAACCATACGGATATGAAAATTGTCAAAAAGAAAAGTTTACGGAAAAATGTAAGTAATTTGAATATTTAAATTTTAACTATTTAGACATCCGTACGGTTGGATCATTCATTAATATTTTTAAAAATATCGAAACATCAATAAGGGATTAAACACTAGTTAGAATTACGTGTCAAATTGCTAGTTGACCGTTAAAAAAGCAAACCAAATATATTTATTTTTTTCTAAAATTTTTGTCATATCACTAAAATTAATTGATCTTGACATCCGTACGGTTGGATCATTCATTAATATTTTTAAAAATATCGAATCATCAATATGGGATTAAACACTAGTTAGAAGTACTAGTCAAACTACTTTTTGACTGTTAAAAAAGCAAACCAAATATATTTATTTTTTTCTAAAATTTTGTCATATCACTAAAATATATAGATCTTGACATCCGTACGGTTGGATCATTCATTAATATTTTTAAAAATATTGAATCATCAATATGGGATTAAACACTAGTTAGAAGTACTGGTCAAATTACTAGTTGACTGTTAAAAAAGCAAACCAAATATATTTATTTTTTCCTAAAATTTTTGTCATATCACTAAAATTTACTGATCTTGAGATCTGTACGGTTGGATCATTCATTAATATTTTTAAAAATATCGAATCATCAATATGGGATTAAACACTAGTTAGAAGTACATGTCAAATTACTAGTTGACTATTAAAAAAGCAAACCATATATATTTATTTTTTTCTAAAATTTTTGTCATATCACTTAAATATATAGATCTTGACATCCGTATGGTTGGATCATTCATTAATATTTTTAAAAATATTGAATCATCAATATGGGATTAAACACTAGTTAGAAGTACGGGTCAAATTAGTAGTTGACTGTTAAAAAAGCAAACCAAATATATTTATTTTTTTCTAAATTGTTTATCATATCACTAAAATTTACTGATCTTGAGATCTGTACGGTTGGATCATTCATTAATATTTTTAAAAATATCGAATCTTCAATATGGGATTAAACACTAGTTAGAAGTACATGTCAAATTACTAGTTGACTGTTAAAAAAGCAAACCAAATATATTTATTTTTTCCTAAAATTTTTGTCATATCACTAAAATATATAGATCTTGACATCGGTACGGTTGGATCATTCATTAATATTTTTAAAATTATCGAAACATCAATATGTGATTAAACACCAGTTAGAAGTACTGGTCAAATTACTAGTTGACTGTTAAAAAAGAAATATTAATGTTTTCATTTTTTCAAAATAATTTATGAATGATCCAACCGTAAGGATTTAAAGATCTATATATATTAGTAATATGATAAAAAATTTAGAAAAAATAAATGTATTTGGTTTGTTATTTTAACTGTCAACTAGTAGTTTGACCAGTACTTCTAACTAGTTTTTAGTCTCATACTGTTATTTCGATTTTTTAAAAAATGTTTATGAATGATCTAACCGTAAGGATGTCATGATCTATATATTTTAGTGATATGATAAAATTTTCAGAAAAAAATAAATATATTTGGTTCCTAATATTTAGTCCCATACTAGTGTTTTGATTTTTTTAAAACTTTTTTATGAATGATCCAAACTTACAGATGTTTAAATAGTTGAAACAAATGAGTTATATACAAAATATTATGAATTTTTATTCTCTAGATTTTAATTATTTTAACAAATAAGGTATAATTTCCTAAATCCCTCCATAATTCTAATTATAGTAATATAAATATTTAAATTGGCACTCCTAAATTCAACCGAATGCAGTTGAATTTAATGCCATGTCAGCGATCCGTGTAAATAAGAATCAACGTACTAAATTTAACTATAAAACTTAATCCAACGGTCAATTTTAGATTACAAGTCAAGACAATAAAAAATAATAAAACAAAATATTATAACCCCCATCCCCCCACCCCTGTACAACCCCTTCCCCTGTTTCTTTCACCTCACAAAATCCCTCCTTCACCCGCACAAGAAAAAACTCGCCGGAAACATTCCGATTGTATATTTTTTCTGTCAAACCAGTAACAACGTCTTGCCTAGGTTTACATATGTAAATGGCTAGACAGTAAAGAAAAATCCTCCGTCTTGTTTGTATGCTTTATGGAGAAGAAGTGATAAAAATGGCAAACACACACATTTTATCACATTAAATGTATTTTGTAAAACTAGGACATGGGCTTAGGACCTATTCAGAGAGATATTGAGCTTTTTTTAGTGGGGGATGTGGTGATTAATTTTGATGTAGCGGCGCTAGACGCTGGAAATGGAAATAACCCAGATGCTGGTGTTGATGATGAAATCCTCGAAACAATTGGGGTTCAACTGTTGGCAGGAGAAGCTGGTTTGCAGGCTAGGGGGTTTGAATAAGAATATGAATACTGAGTTGGAGTAGCAAGTAGTTGTGATTGGGCTTCCGGCATCAAATGCAAATGTGGAGAATGAGTTTGTCCAGATTGATGGAGTTAACATGGAGACAACCAAGTGTAATTTCATATGGGCTGTGAGATTTGTCCTAAAAGAGGAAAAATGATATGCTCTACTATTTGGTAGGTTCAATTTCTCTTGAAAATGGCGATTTAGTTTAGTTTTGGGATGCCGGAATCTAGCCGGATTATGGGAAGCTCACCGGAATTCGGCTATTTTCCAGTTTCCGGCGAGTTTTTTTTTAAATTGGTGTGCGTGAATTCAACCGTATACAGTAGTATTTAGAATCCTATAATTGACCAAATACGGTTGAATTTAATAACTGGGCGGGATTTTTGAATTTTGTCATTAAATTTAAATATTTGGGCGGGATATTCGAATTTTATCTGAAAAATTAAAATTGATTGAAAGCGGTTGTATTTAGCCGGTCGTATTTAAGCGGTTGTATTTAGCCGCTTGTATTATTCGGTCGTATTTAGTACTAAATACAACCGGTTTACTAAATATGACTCGAGCGAATACAACCGGTCCAAAAACCGGTCGTATTTAGCTAAATACAACCGGATCCGGTTGTATTTAACTAAATACAACAGTTTTTTAGGCGATTGTATTTAGCCGTTTTTTTGTAGTGCTTATATGAAAAGATATTAGGCTCAAACTTAAAATCTTTACCCCTTCATTAGCTCCAGTCCAAAGATTATTACTCCTCTTATCATATCTATTACTACCCAAAATCGATAATCACATTCTTAATTTTATTGTTGTTTTGTGAGAATTAATTTTTATTCTTCACATGGTTGTAAAAATCGGAAATCGGTACTAATCAGTAGAGGTGCCGATTAGGGATTAATCGGTAATTTGGGGATTAATCAGAAGGATTAATCGGAGTACAAATCGGATATGTATTTTATTTTTAATTTTATTTTAATAATACAAATAGTATATTTAGTTAGACAAGATAACATGTTAGCAAATTACACAGGTTTGGGCATAAATAATATGGCACATGGGCTTGTATTCAAGTGGCCCAATTCGTTTGATATTGTATAGCCTAATTATGGACCCATTCAAAATCATGACCCTCGTCTTCTTCTATCGTATAAAACTTTCTCCCCGTTCATCAATTTCTTGCAGCTTTCCACCGCCTTCATCGTTTGCTTCATCTTATTGGATCAAAACACCTAATCATTCAAAGCTTTATAACATAAACTTCTGATATATGTTTGAAAGCGACCCGATTAAATGATTTTGACTCGATTTCAATCCGAGTTTGAACCGACTTTTAAAAAAACGTTTCTTCAGCCGATTTTGACGAATTCAATCGGTGACCCGCTGATCAAAGATTAACAGGCCGATTAATCGTCGAAATGGGAGATTTTTATAACACTTATTCTTCACAATAATTCTACAACTAATTATATCAATAAAAGTGTGAGGGAAGAAGTGTCTACCCCGTTAACCAATATATATGTAAATAAGTCTAGAAAATGCTAGAACCTCCCCACAAAATATTCCCCTCTATTGTCTCTTCAATGCTATTATAATCTAAAGATACTATTGAAGGCAAATAAAATTAAATAGTAAATTATATATTTAAAGTGCATTAAAGAAATGGTCCCTCAATGGGTTATTATCTATATTTTAGTTGAAAATAATCACAAGGCCATAATTAATAATATCTCATTCGAATTATAAATACTATTAAATATTAATATAAAAATAATAGTCTATTTAAATTAAGTTACAACTTCCTATTCAATGTAAATATAATGTAAGAGAATAAAATAAAATTACAGGCATCGTAATTAACATAAAATGATATTTAAATAAAGAGCACATTTTTAGATGAAATGTAATAATATAGTGAGATATATAGCTAACTCGAGAAATAATTTATTGAAATAAGATTGTGGATACTAAATTAAAGTATTCACCGCTTAATACCCTCTGAAAAATAAAATGATTAAATAACAAGATTAAGATATCCTCACTAAATATTTGGGGGTTATTAAAATATTATTTTTTATATTATCTAATATGCTTATTTTAGTAGTTAGAAATTTTAAATTAATATATATATATATATATATAATTATTTGAATTTTAATCGAAATAGTATTTTATATCAAATAATTGTAATATAAATTCATAGCAATTAACCTGATTTTAAAAATTAAAATAATTACGTGATTTGTAGAGAATTAATAAGGGATTATAGAATCATGATTTTTCTTGTGCAGATACAGATAATATTGTATAAGAAGTCAATTAATATCAAAAAGAAAAAAAAGAACTAATATTTAATGAAGATTTCTTTGTAAAAAGCCAGATATTATTTTCTTTATATAAAAATTATTTAAGAATCTTAGTTTAAATGACTACAAATTTTTATACTTTACATTCTTGATTTTAAATTTTAGATTTTATGGTTAGCTGGCCAAATTAATAAAGAAATTTGATAACATAAGATAATATATTTTTTTTGAATTTTTCAGATTGTCGGGCCCAAATGAAAATATGCATACTTCAACTAATATAAATAAGGTGCTAAGGGTGTAGTTCTTTTGCACATAATATTTCTGTAATATCTTCACATATACTAAAGCTTAATATTATTCACAGAGATAATATGGGTCGCAGAGGAAAGGTTGTTTTTGCAAGAATTGCTGATGAGAAAAAGAGAAAAGAAAGCTTGAGAAAAAGAAAGGCAGGGCTATTGAAGAAGATGAGCGAGCTTACCATTTTATGCGGTATGGAGGCTGCAGTTGTGGTGTCTAACCGTGAGGATAATGAGCCAACGGTCTGGCCGTCAAAAGAAGAAGCAAAAGCTACAATAAACAAATTTCTTGATAGATCAGAAGTGGAAAGAAAATCACGTTCACACAATACCAAGAGCCTCTTTGCCCAGAAATGTAAGAGATTGAAGAACAAAGCTGAACGCCTTAAAGAGAGGAATGACAGAAGAATTTTACAAGCTCAGATAACATCAATCTATGATGGGAAAATAAGAATTGAGGATCTTGATGCAGAACAGCGGAAAAAGTTGAGTGATTTTGCTGACAAAAGGAAAGAGGAACTTCAGAAGCACGTTAAGAGGCTTAAACGGAAGGAGCAACAAGGCGCTAATCAGGCCCAGGCTGGTTCTTCATTCCTTCAGATGCCACGAGAAGCAGCAAGTGGCCGAAATGGTCTGGCTGTTGGTGGAGAGTCTGCACCGGCATGTTGCCAACTGACGAACAAACTCCATATGACTGGAATAGGGGCAAGTGGACAGACAAATATTGGTGGTGTGATGCAACACAATCTGTCTTCTTCTTCATTTATGCGACCAACTGCTCCGTTTGCTAACCCAATTCAAGCTCCATATCCAGATCAGGCACTACCTATGGTCTCACAGTGGCCATCAGTATACCAACCCGCAAGTGGCATAAGCATAAATAATCTTACGGATGGCGAAATTGTTTCATCACCTGCAGCGACGACCCAAGGCCAATTGATGAATGATCAAGGTATGACACAATTAGATCATATTCCTCTTTCTTTATCTCTACCAACACCTTATTTGATTGTGATGTCACATGATACTTCAGAAGGAAACAGACTCAACATGAACGAGACATTTTGTGGTGGTGTGATGCAACACAATCTGCCTTGTCCTTCATTTATGGGACCAGCTGCTCCAGTTGCTTACCCAAATCAAGCTCAGTATCCAGATCAGGCACCTCCTCTCGTCCCGCAATGGCCATCAGTACACCAACCTGCAAGTGGCCTAAACATAAATGATCTTGCTGATGGGGGAATTATTTCATCACCTGCAGCGATGACCCAAGGCCAACTGATGAATTATCAAGGTATGAAACAATTAGATCCCACTACTCTTTCTTTATCTCTACCAACACCTGATTTGATTGTCATGTCACATAATACTTCAGCAGGAAACCGACTTGACATGACCGAGAGATTTTATGGACAGACAAAAATTGGTCGAATGATGCAACACCCTCGGCCTTCTCCTGCATTTAGGCCACCACCTGAACCATTTTCTATCTCAAATGTACAATCAATGACAAGGGGCCTGAACTCGACCAATGATGGCTTGATTAATGGAAGCGGTCTGAATTCCACCAGTGATGGCTTCATTAATGCAGGTACAAGAACATTGACCGGAGATGGCCATTTTAACGAAATAATTCAGCTTGCATCTCCTCCAAGTTTACCTTTGGAACTCCCTCGCCGGTTAGGTCTGCCGACAGTGCCTCCAGTGCAGCATGATGCAAGTGGTAGAGATATGCTCAGTAAAGAGAATAGTGGGAATACAACTGGATCTAGAGAATCTGGAACTGCATTTCTGGACGAAAGTAGTTTTGATGCTGAATATTGGAATGCAATTGAGTTTCCAGAACATGCAATCTCATGCCTTAATCAGAGCAATAATATTAATGGTAGGAATAATGGAATGTAAGAAGATCTTGATGCTGCATTTGTTGGATTTTGTTTAATCTAAACATATTCAAATAATATGTCTGTTGTTGTGGAATTAGTCACCCGCACTAGCATGATTTTAGGCGCTAAATTAATAAATTAATCATTACTCGCATCTATGCCATCAATACTGTAATTTATGTAGTTGAAGTATTGAATTTTTGATGATTTGTTTTTTAGTTGGTCATAATAATATGACACTAATTTAATTAAAATATAATAAATTTAAATATCTAAACAACTAAAAATGGTCTAATGTTTTATTTAGCAAAACAAATGGCCTAATGTTCAAATTTCTATAACATTACATGCTATAAAAACTTTAAAGAAATTAAATTAAATTAAAAAATATTCATTCAGAAATTTATATATTTTTTTTGTCAAACAACATTTCTCGTTCATAATTCAGATTAGTCAATCGTTCAGATTCATAATCATTCAGAAAAAATCGTTCAGATTTAACAAATGAACCCTAATACTTGGAATCAGAGCACATGATACTACTAAGTCCAGAACAGCGTCAAGATGGAAACAAACAAAGCCAAAGAGAACTCGATCGGCCTGAGCTACATGATGCTAACAAAGACGAACTATACACCATGGGCTCTCAAAATGAGAGTATTTATGCAAGCCCATGGCGTGTGGGAGGCCATTTAACCTAAAGACCCCAAGGTAGCAGTCGAAGATAAGATGGACAAGCGTGCTCTAGCCGTTATTTACCAAGGAGTCCCTGAAGACATTCTATTGTCCATCGCAGAAAAGAAGACATCGAAAGAGGCCTGGAAGGAAGTCAGAATAATGTCGTTGGGAGCTGATAAGGTGAAAGTGGCGATGCACAGACCCTTAGGTGCGAGTTCGAAGCTATGTGTATGAAAGAAAGTGAACAGCTGGATGAATTTTTCCTGAAACTGAACAGTCCTGTGACCAACATTAGAGCCCTGGGAGAAAAGGTGGAAGAAGTTTATGTTGTTAAGAAGTTACTCAGAGCAATGCCCTCTAAATTCCTGCCAATTGCTTCTGCGATCGAACAGTTCGGTAAGGTGGAAGAAATGTCAGTCGAGGAGGTCATTGGGTCACTCAAGGCTCACGAAGAGAGATTAAAAGGAACGATAGAAACAAATCAAGGACAGCTTCTACTGATTGAGGAAGAATGGAGGAAACAAGGGAGCAACGAGGGACAATTACTTCGAGGAATGGTTAAAGAGGACCAGTAGAAACGGGACTCGAAGTGGTGAAGAGTATCGTGCGAAAGATGGAGTTCGCGGAGTAAGGGACAAAAGCAGAGTGAGATGCTTTAAGTGTCAGGCATATGGGCATTATGCCATGGAGTGTCGTAAGCCAAGAACAGAAAGAGAGGTGCAAAATGAGGCAAACCTCTCACAAATTCTTGATGATGAGCCGGCCTTGTTGATTGTCGAGGTAGGAGTAATAAAAGAAAAATCATCAATGTTGTTGAAGGAGGACTCAGTCATTCCAAAACTCTTTACAAACGTCAAGGGACAAAGAGAGTCGCAAGTGTGGTACCTCAACAACAGGGCAAGTAATCATATGACTAGACAACGTGGAAAATTCAAAGAGCTTGATGAAAGTGTGACCGGAAGAGTGAAGTTCGGGGACGGATCTATTGTCAATATTAAAGGAAAGGGGTCGGTTGCATTCCAGTGTAAAAATGGCGAGGAAAGAATTTTACAAGATGTATATTTTATTCCTAATCTGTGTAATAACATTATAAGTCTGGGCCAATTATCGGAGGCAGGGAATAGAGTAATACTTGAGGGAGATTACTTGTGGGTCTACGAAGACAATGGAAAGCTTCTGATGAAAGTGAAAAGAACCAAAAATCGGTTGTATAAAATTAGCCTTAAGGAGAGAAAACTCTCATGTTTACTCACGAAGTTGGAAGAGAATACATGGTTGTGGCATGCTCGGATTGGGCAAGTCAATTTTTGAGCATTAGAGCTTATGTCGAAAGAAGAAATGGCACTGGGAATTCCAGAAATGATACAACCATTGAAGAAGTGTGAAGGGTGTTTGATGTCGAAACGGTCCAGGAGGCCATTTCTTCCGTTATTTTGAAGTATTCACCATTACATTATCGTTCTATACTAATATAAATCCAAGTCCTTTATGGAAAGCATCATTGTAGATGACAAAAATCTCTTTGATCATCTGGAAATATCAATACTGGTTCAATTATCAATCTCTTCTATTTTTTCTCCCTTTTTCTCTTCTTTTCTCTTCTCCTTGTTCTCTCTTGAACCTTTAGTTCTCGAAAACTTTCTTTCCATGTGTCGGTCTAAGCAAATTTTCCGTTCTTTCTTGTCCATTGCAAAGTGCGTATCTACTTAGATAAAGTCTTGAACAAACATGAGGAAATACCCTACTAATTTCGTTAAACCTCTGGATTCTACTGGTGTTTTAATCTAACCAAATCCATAATCTTTAACAAAATCTTCATTCTTCCCTCATTTAGAGTAATATCTTTTTCAAGTTGAATAACAACTCTTATTCATGTTTTGATCATATGGTTTTGGATGCCATCATGTATTCGTCTCACAGTACTGCTAATATGGTCGACATTGAATCTGAAGGTTTTCTTATGGGTAACTAGACTTTAAGTTTCTCCTTACAAATGTTATAAATTATAGTTTGTCCTTACTTAGATTATTGATTAATTATTTAGTTATAGATCTTGGTTGATCCTTCTACCTTCTCATTATCTATCAACGTGGTCATCTCTGACTTGGTTAAACTATTTATGTACTTTAGGTTTGGTCCTCGTCAAACCCTCATTTCTATCGAGTCCAACAACTTCTTGCTCACATTTTGAATTTTACTTATTAACCTAAAAATATTCTAGAACATACTCTTCTTGCTAACGGAATCCTCGATCGGAATATGATTCTTTCCATTTGCCTCTAATACCGCTCTCAAAACCAAATACAGGTAGTTAATATCTTCTAAAATAGTAAAACCCTTGTAAAGTATTTGACCTTATTTCTATTGGTATCATCATGATGAAGCAATTGTGAAAAGTTCAATCATCTTAGTTTTGTTACAAACTCTGCTCGGTAACATTTCATTTTTTTGTTATCTAAGTAGTAATGATTGTATTCTCATTTCAGTCAGCACAAACAGACAAATGATTTTCAATTATCTGGAATCTCTAGTCCTTTAAAAGCTAAAATGTTTTTCAATTTAAGGGAAGAATTCCAAATTAAGTTTTACAGGTATCATAGGTATTAATACCCAAAGGATCTAATCAAGGGATATGTTTTTTTATAGAACTACTTAATTTGGTTTTGGTTCGGGATCTTATTTCTTATTTTAGTTTCTGATCCAAATTATTTTCATCTTGATTTTGTTCAGGTTTAGCTTGGGTAGTCATTTGAATATATCACTTCGATGATATCTCTCTAAAACATTTGTAATAACTTTTTAGGACATAAGGATCAAATAGGTGGGGTAAATATAACTAAGTAAAACAATTATCTTATTCCGAATTATAAATTGTATAAACATGGCATTTCATGGTATAAGTGTGAGAAGTATCGCAACCAAGTTATGTAGAAGATACAATTAGTTGTCTCGACATGTATAAGCTATAGATATTCCTCGACAGGTTCGATAGGTATATCTCCGTATGCTTTTATATTCGTATCTTCTTATCTTAAATTTCAATAATAAAATCTTAACATTGTACTTTCTTCTCAACTGATAGCATGTACACAACCACCAGCCAAATAGGTAATAACAGCCATACAATAGCTAATTTTCTGCATAGGTTGCAAAGAGTTGGTCTAATCCAATTTGTAGAATCCTTTCTTTTGAACTCCAAAAGGTATAAAATCCGATTAATTATCTTAATCATCAAATCTTAAATTTAAAAAAAATAACTAAGTTATCCTTCAACTGTTATAGTTTTAAAAAAAATCAGTTATATATTCTATCATTTCCTCATGGGAAACAATCATTTTCCATCAATCAGCAATATATGTTAGATACATCCAACTTCACTTCATTTCTTACTTTGAAAGAACTTAATCAATGGTTCCTCTATTTCCAAAAGAATTCTTAGAATCTCAATACTACATATAAGATACTAAGAATGATCTCTGAAGATACGAATGGTGAAGTAGTTTTATGGTGTATTTTAATTAATGATGAGTACGTAAAATTGATTTCTTGATCTTCTCATTCAATTTTGAAGTTTCATCACTCCATAATTTTATCACTTCAATCTTCTACACTTAAATACTAATCCAAAAAGACTCAGCAAGTAACTACAACAATTCTAAATATCAAGACAGTAGAGGCATTTTATTTCACAATAAACTAACTGACAGTATTTAAATAATATCTAGGAAAGGGGTTTCATAAAAGGGTTTCAAGGCTTACAAGGTTCAAGCTTTGTAACTCGATATTTCACAATATCTGATGATAGGGTTCTCAGATAGTTTCTAACAAGAGAAGATAATTCCAAGCTTTGAGTATCAAATATCAAAGTAGGGTGACAGGGTTCTCGATTAAGTTTTCTCACAACTTTAAAGAAGATTCAATTCAAACTATTCAATTTCAAATCAAATGTAATAAATAATGCTCGTTAAACAATTATAAATCTTCCACTTTTATATATAAAAAAAATGAACCCTTGATTGGAATATCCATATTTTAAATATAATACGGGTGATCAGCCCGTACCAAACTCCATCCAACCATTAAATTATCTATGGCATTATTTCAGCCTGTATACTGGACTAGCTCTGCTTGCCTCCTAAGTGACTGGACTAGTCCCACTATCCTCTTACGTCTCTATCCAATTTTTAGGAATTCATTTGAAAAACCTTTATATTGGAAAACACAGAGGTTTAACTATGTTCTTTTTTAAGATTACCAGTATTTGAAATCACTTGGACTCTTCCAAGTCGAAAGTCATTCTTAGGTTCAATTCAAGAATTCAAGTGAATGAGCAAGTGAAGTTCAAAGAAAGTAAGTTGGGAAATGGTTAGGCATTAATCATTGGTATTCATAAGGCACGTTAAACAAGATGGTTTCAAGAAAGAAAATATTAACAAGGTTCAAGCTCACTACAATAGGCATTAGATAGTCTTGGTATTGGATAGAAAGGATTTATCAAATTAGGTAGGGTCAAGGAATCGCAAGGGTAGCAACATTATGAGAACAGGGGTATAAATACTTGAAATGAAGGTACTACTATATGGGTTAATCACAAGGTTCAATATCAATTTTGAAAAAGATTCTTTACTCTATCAGTGCATATAATCAATATCCTCTTTATGATCAAATCATAATAAAAGGCAGAGTTACTTGCCTCACAAAACTTTCATGTTTTATAGAGTTTGAGCTACTACCACCTAAAATCTCTTTCCTTTCTTAGGATGAATGCCTTCTCTTTCCAAATCTACAATATAAAACGAACCCTAATTAGAAACCATATCAATTTCCCGACGTTTTTAAGAATGTCTAACTTCTACCCAATCTCATTATTCTCTTCTCTTATTCTACTTATATCGCACATATCCATATTAGGCTAGCCTCTATTATATACATATATTATCGACTCAACTTTGAAGGAATTTACGGATGAGCGGAAGCGTGAAATAACATTTATTCCGTAAAAACCATATACCGCACATATAGAAAAACGTATAAAAGGGAAAAAACTGAGGAATCAAAATCATACCTCGTGAATCGAAGCTTTGTAAAATTGGAGTGCTAGCAGTTGCTCCTCGGTGTGTGAAGCACTCTACCGGTATCCACCAAGAACAATCCTCTTCGATGAACCTTTTATAAAACCGAGCTTTTATAAAATGGAGTTTTGAGAGAGAGAGAGGAAGAAGATGGAGGTTAGGGTTTTCACAAAACCAAAGTTGTGTGTTATGTTTTATGAGCCATCCATCTCATTCTATTTATAGGGCTCTCCTAGGGTTTTATAATACATCTTTATATATATTAACCCCCACATTTTATCTTCATAAAATGCTTTAATAATAATTAAAACTATTTTAATCATTATTTCTTTTTCTTAACTATTTAGAAAATAATTCTCTCTCTCATTATTTCATCAAAGAAAATATTCTTTTATGGTATGACCCTGTAGGTTCAATATTATGCCGGTAGTAGAAATAAATAATAATAAATTTTTTATTAATTATTTACATGAATACTAAAATTCACTAAATATAATTAACTGATTAATTATATTTATTCTACATCGTGAGTGATGCTTCTCAACATATCGCGACTATCCGGATAATATGAATTCACTGCTTAGAATATCAAGAACCTGTCAGTGACTAGTTACCGTACAATGAATTCCTTCTACCCTCCAATGTCTTGATTAAATACAAGGCATGGATCTTGTGTCAAGCCTATCTAATTTAATCATTTTCTTTCCCATTCACTATGATCAGTTCTATGTAAATTAGAAACTCCTTTCTAATTTTATTTACTCTGGCCAGAGATTCCTGAACTAGCATAAGTGGATCAGCTTTGAACATTCTCTTCCTTCACTGGAAGGGGTAGATCCTTTATTGATCATGCACTATCTTCGTGTACAAATTCCTATACCCAGTAGAGCCCCAATAATTGTCCCTGGAGACTAAGAACTAAACCAAAGCATAGTTCAGTGTACACAAGATGACTATGATGACCTCAAGTCTAAGGATACTTGTACAACTATCACTATGTGAACAACTGCTGACACGTGAGTGAACTCCATCAGTTGTTCAGCTGTGCGAGTCATGTTCAGTGAACTTATTCTATAATAAGCACCTACATACTAGCTATAGTGTCACCACACAAATGCCTATGAGAACAGACATCCTCCTGAAGGGAGCAAGCATAGTATATACCAATCTTTGCGGATTATTAATCACCAGTTAGTAATCCTATGACCAGGAACTATTTAAGTTTAGAGTTATCATCTTTTAGGTCTCACTATTTTGATCTCATCATAATCCATAAAAAGCTTTACTCTAAACTATGGTATATCTTATTTAAACACTTAAATAGATAGAGCCCGTAATAAAAACAAAACAAGTCTTTTATTAATATCAATGAAATCAAAACAGATTACATAAAAGTTATTCCTAAATTCTCATACGTGATTGGACTTAGGACATATCTCTTTCAAACTTTACTCCACACATAGCAAGTAATCAAACATTCATATATTCTTACATACTTCGTCTCTGACCAAATATCAGTAAAATATATCGTTATAGATCCAATATTTATATATCTATAATTTCTTTCAAAAATTGGGCATGACGTATTCGTAAATACGATATCCCTTTTCTCAACAATAAAAATCAACCACAACCTTTATGCACTTATTCTTATAAAACAAAACATGCAATTCAAATTTTACGATTACCAAACTAACAACTTACATACCGAATCAAAACTATAACATGCAACTTAATTTCAAGGATTTGCTTCTTATTTTCTTTAAAAATCGAATATATCTCTTAGTAATCAAACACAAAATCACATCTTATAAATAAAAATCCATCCTAGCATATATTCCCACTCGTAAGTCATAAAATCACATATTTCAACTCAATTTATTTCAAAAACTCGAATTCAACAATCCAAATAAAATGATATTACAAGTCTAAAATTTGAAAATATAAACTTTAATATATTCCACTAAACACACAACAATTAGATCAATCCTTGAATCAACATGCATAATCTCGAATCGAAAATCATGTTAAACACGTAATTCGACTTTATAACATTAACATTCGAAATCTATTCTTCAAATTTTCACATTAAATCGACATGCATCAACTAATTTAGCTTGAATATATATAATAAGACTCAGACAAGCATCATTGTCCACCGTCGGCTCGCCGAAGCTCATCACTAGCGGCGACAAAGTTTCGGAGATGCCCCACTCAGGGTTTCTTCAACGAAACCTCACTGATTCACTTAAGCAATCTCATAAACATGTTTAACATCCAGAATCAACCATAAAACCACCAACCCAATCTCCAATTCGGGAAAACCAAATTGAATTCAAAAGTAGGATTTCAAAAATCATTCAAGAAACACATATTCAAGAACATATATTTGTAGAGGAAGTAAAGCCATGCACATAAGTGATTTTAGATCAGAAAAAGGTGAGAAACGAGTGAGGAAGAGAGGAGAGAGAGAGAGAGAGACAGAGAGAGAGTACCGAGAGAGAGAGAGAGAGAGTGAGGAAGAAAAAGGGGGGGAGGGAGTGTATATATATACTAAGGGCAAAATGGTAATCTCCCATTTCTATTTTCTTTTTCTTTTATGCAACATTCTAAAATTATAAAGTAACAATATAAAAGTAGCTTTATAAATTATAAAAATGATACAACTCTAATTTTTAGAATAAAGATCATGAAGTTAGCTCTCTCGTATTTTTAAAATAATTTTTGAGCAGCTGTATTATTTTCTATGAATTTTACAGATAAATCTCAAATAATAAAAATGAACTCTGAAAATTCATTTTAAAATATCAAAGTATTGATAGATACTTATGGTGCCTAGCAGAGTAGACGAGGTGTAGAAAAAGAAAGCTGTTGATCAGAAAATAGAACCAATGCCTAGAAAAGGAAGTAAATGATCCGTGAATAGAAGCGAGGCATAGAAAAAGTAGACAAGAGGTTGTTGAATAGAATCATTAGACAAGTACAAGTGAAGTTGGAATCATTTGTGATAAGGCAAGTACTTCTTGAACTTCTTGGGATATATTGCAAATACTCTGAACAATATTATTTTATATTGCAAATGCTTTAAATCCAACTATCATTTTTAAAATATCTCTAGGACCATTCAGAGAGGATAAAAAAATTTCACACTTGATCATACTTTAAATAATTTAATAAAATTATACAAGGATCAAATAATCCTTAGTTTTATCCAATAAATCCTTTTGAAAATAATTAAAAACTCGTGAATCACAGAATCACACTTGTAACTTTTAATTATCATATATTCACATATAACATCAACCATATTTTATATTTGTACACCTCAACACATAATTTCCGTTTTTAATTGCTAATTACGCGTATAACAATTACCCGATAATTCGAATAACAATATAGGTTACACAATTACAAATCCATACAACAGAAGTAGAGAGAGGACTCGTTATCTTTCATATCATAATATAATCCACAAATTTACTTATTCCCAATCCTTTTCATTTAATCAACATTTCATGTAACAGTCCCGTTCTACGTGACGGCGCGACAAAACTACTTATGAAACTGGAACAAGACATTTAACGTTCCATTTTACTATTTTAGAGTAATTACACATAATCCACAAAATTGTATACTGTATATTTTATACTTATAAATCCACCTAACCCACAATTATATCACATAACTATATTTTATTCACTTAATTACATTGCCAAAATCCCAGTCGTTATAATTATTATAAATATTAATATTCATATTATTTAATATCCTTATTATATTAGTTTATAATTTAAAATTAATACATATAATTATTTAAATTTGATCGAAATAGTATTCTATATCTAATAATTTTAATATAAATTCATAAAAATTAATTTGATTTTAAAAATCACATCATTTACTTGATTTGTAGAGAATTAATAGGGATTATAGAAACATGATTTTCTGGTATATTACTCTAGAGATACAGATAATACTCTATAAGAAGTCAAGTAATATCAAAAAGAAAAAAAGGTAATATTTAATAGAGATTTCTTTGTAAAAAGCCAGATATTATTTTCTTTATATAAAGCATCTAAGATTCTCAGCTTAAATGACTACACAGATTTTTATACTTTCCCTTCTTCATTTTAAATTTTAGATTTTAAGGTTAGCTGGCCAAATGAATAAAGATGAATAAAGAAATTTGTTAACCTAAGATAATATATTTTATATTTGAATTTTTCAGATTCTCGGGCCAAAAAGAAAATATGCAGACTTCAACTACTATAAATAAGATTCTAGGGGTGTAGTTCTTTTGCACATAATATTTCTGCAATATCTTCACATATACTATAGCTTATTATTATTCACAGAGATAATATGGGTATAGAGGCTGCAGTAGTCGTGTTTAACCGTGAGGATAATGAGAACCGTCTGGCCGTTAAAAGAAGAAGCAAAAGCTACAATAAACAAATTTCTCTATAGACCAGAAGTCCAAAGAATATCACGTTCACACAATACCAAGAGCCTCTTTGCCCAGAAATGTAAGAGATTGAAGAACAAAGCTGAACGCCTTAAAGAGAGGAATGACAGAAGAATCTTACAAGCTCAGATAATATCAATCTATGATGGGAAAATAAGGATTGAGGATCTTGATGCAGAACAGCGGAAAAAGTTGAGTGATTTTGCTGACAAAAGGAAAGAGGAACTTCAGAAGCACGTTAAGGGGCTTAAACGAAAGGAGCAACAAGGCACTAATCCGGCCCAGGCTGGTTCTTCATTCCTTCAGATGCCACGAGAAGCAGCAAGTGGCCGAAATGGAGATGGTCTGGCTGTTGGTAGAGAGTCTGCACTGGCCCGTTGCCAACTGATGAATGACACGATTAGCCCTTTCTAGTTCTTTACGTCCGCAAGCACCTCATCAGCTTGCTATGCCCCGTCAGTAAGTAGCAGCAAACAAACTCCATATGACTGGAAGAGGGGCAAGCGGCATAAACATTAATGCTCTTGTCGGTGGTAGAAATTTTCCAGCACCTGCAGAAGGCCATGGGCGAGAGATGAATCTTGGAGGTATGAAACAAGCAGCTGCCATTCCCCTGGCTCTGCAAACACCTAATCCTCTTGTCATGGTGCCTAATAATTTAACAGGAGACAGACTCAATAAGAGTGGAGTTTATGGACATACAAATATTGGTGGTGTGATGCAACACAATCTTCCTTCTTCTTCATTTATGCGACCAACTGCTCCGTTTTCTAACCCAATTCAAGCTGCATATCTGTTAGAATTCAAACTCTTCCAGGTCAACAAATGCGGCAGCATGATATGCATAATAAAATGTTAACTGATAGATTAAGTCAGCAGCAGGAGAGCATTTCTTGGAGTGTGAAAATATGACTGATCACCCATGCAGCTATAAAGACCAGGAGAAGGTGTAGAATACAATGAAAAAGAGAAATTGCAGATGATGGCACATGCATGTATACATGAGTTGTCCCGTGGAAAAAAGAGATAAAACAAAAGACACCTGCATGAAGTAAAGAAGGCAGCAGCTGTACACAGAAAACAAAGGAGAGCATTCATGTATGGAAACCTGGAAATAAGGAAGCATGAGTTGAAAATTGGAGTGGGAAAGAAATAACAGCAAGCTAGTCATAGTCTTATATGGTATGATAATAAATATAGTATATTATATAAGCACTGATGTAAGGTGATGTATTTGAAGCCTATAAAAGGCTTGTTGTTGCTGGGGCTGTAATCTAAATTGGAAGTAACCATTATTTTCATAAGTTGACGTGGCTGAAGACCTCCTGCAGATTGTGGAACAAGTCCTCAGGAACGTGGAGTATTTGTAGGATCAGTTTTAAATAAATGTAGTGTTTGAGTTCAGTTAGGAGAAGTTGTTATTTAGTTCCTATTTTCTTGCAAGTTTTTATTTCTTGTAGCTATAAGTGTTGCAGACGTTATAATAATATTTTTGGGAGGACTTTCTACTCACTTTGTTTTTGTCAGTTTCATACGTAAACACTATATATCATAGTTAGGGTGGTGTGTGTATCCAACAATCTGGTATCAGAGCTTGGGCAATTGGTGAATGCCCAAGTACATGCCAAAGATGGCTGCCATGGATTTCGAAAAAAACAAAGATGGTGTAGTAAGTCTGAGATATCCCATGCTGACCCGGGAGAACTATACAGCGTGGGCAATGAAGATGAGAGTCTATATGCAGGCACATGGTGTATGGACTGCTATAGAATCAAAAGATCCAAAGGGATCATCTGATGACAGAGTGGACAAAATCGCCTTGGCGGCCATATACCAAGGGATTCCGGAAGATGTTCTACTAGCAATCGCAGAAAAGGAAACTGCGAAGGAGGCGTGGGATGCCGTGAAAGTCATGTGTCAGGGCGCGGAACGAGTAAAGAAGGCTAGGGTGCAAACCCTTAAGGCAGAATTTGAAGCCATAAATATGAAAGATTCAGATTCACTAGATGATTTCTGCCTAAAGATGAATGGGCTGGTTACTAACATACGTGCACTTGGGGAGGAGGTCTCTGAGTCGTACGTAGTTAAGAAACTGCTCCGCGCGGTACCTGGAAAGTTCCTGCAGATTGCTGCTACCATCGAGCAGTTCGGTAATCTGGAAACGATGACTGTGGAAGAAACTATAGGCTCGTTGAAGGCTCATAATGAAAGGTTGCGGGGGCATGTCGAACCCAGTGGAGGGCAACTACTCTTAACAGAGGAAGAGTGGGCCAGAAAATAAAGAGAAGACAACAAGTTATTATTGACAAGGGAGGAGTGGTTAAAACGATCGAACAAGAATAGTGGCGATGCGAGTTCAGGCTAAAGGTTTCGTGCAGGGAACAATTTCCGTGGACCCAGAGATAAGACTCGGGTAAGATGCTTTAATAGTGGTATTCTTGGCCATTTCGCTGCAGAGTGTAAAAAGCCAAAACGAGACAAAGAAATCAAAGAAGAAGCCAACATAACTCAGATTCCTGAAGATGAACCTGCGTTGCTCTTGACAGACCATGAGATAAGGGAGGAGACAGTGATGCTGGTACACGAGGAGAAGGTTACTCCTGAATTAAATCGAGAAAGCAATGTTCGAGTGGAGTCAAACGTGTGGTACCTGGATAATGGGGCCAGTAACCACATGACTGGCCAGAAATCGAAGTTCGAAGAGATTGATGAAACCGTGGCTGGCCAGGTAAAATTTGGAGATGGTTCAATAGTTCACATAAAGGGCAAGGGATCGATAAGGATGAGATGCAACAATGGCGAAACCAGGATTCTTGGTGGAGCATATTATATTACATCCCTGTGCAACAATATAATTAGCTTGGGACAACTTTCAGAAGAAGGATACAAAGTTATCATGAGCGGAGAATATCTCTGGGTACGAGGTGAACAAAAGGAACTAATCATGAAGGTGAAGCGATCAACCAATCGTCTTTAAGAAATCATTTTGCAAAATTGTGAACAGAAATGTCTATTGGCTGAAGGTTGTGATGTTAACTGGTTGTGGCACTCCCGTTTGGGTCAATTAAACTTCAAAGCTATGGCACTAATGTCTGCAGAAAATATGGTGCACGGACTACCAAAAATTTCGCAACCAAGTTATGCATGTAGTGGCTGTTTAATGTCAAAACAAACACGACGTCTGTTCCCATCACAGTCAAGCTATAGTGCAAAGAACGCTCTGGAGTTGGTACATGGCGACTTGTGTGGCCCTATAACACCAGGTACGCCCGCTGGAAACAGGTATATATTCATTTTAGTCGATGATTTCAGTCGAGTTATGTGGATATATCTTCTAAAGAACAAGAATAAAGCTTTCGATGCATTTAAAAGATTTCGTAGCTTGGTTGAAAGTGGTCCGGAGAAGAAAATAAAATCTTTCAAGTATGATCGTGGGGGCAAATTTATGTCCAAAGATTTCCAAGCTTATTGTGAAGAGAATGGAATTAATCAGCAATTTACTGCGCCCTACTCACCACAGCAAAATGGTGTAGTCGAGAGACGCAACAGAACTATGATGGAAATGGCAAGGAGTCTTTTGAGGGAAATGAAACTTCCGAATTATTTTTGGGGGGAAGCTGTACGCCATGCCATTTATCTTCTAAATAGACTGTCTACCCGTGCGGTGTCTGGAATCACTCCATATGAGGCCTGGTGCAAGAGGAAGCCTCATCTTGAACATATACGGGTATTTGGATGCTTGGCGTACATGAAGGTGCCAACTGTGAATTTGAAGAAACTTGATGATCGAAGTCTCCCTGTCATACACCTCGGAAAGGAGCCCGGAACCAAGGCCTATAGGCTATATAACCCTGTAAGTAATACAGTTCATGTGAGCCGCGACGTATTCTTTGTAGAGAGAAAATCATGGTGCTGGAATTCAGAAGAGGAACCACAACAAAATATGACAAGCACTTTCTCTGTTACATACGGGGAGGCTCCTATCACGGGCGAACAAAGTCCCCCACCTGAAGACTCTGTTCACAACTCGGGTTCAGACAATGCAAGTCATACTGAATCAGAATCGAGCTACTCTTCGAATAACAACACTGAGATGTCCGAGGTCGACTCAAGTACAGATGCAGAAAGTGTACCTCGAAAGTTTCGAAGTCCGAGCAATATTTATGCCAACACTGAGCCAATCGAACTAGAAGATGAGGAACTAATGCTCATAGGAGTGGACGAGCCCATAAATTATGCAGAGGCTCCGAAGAAAACTGAATGGAGGAAAGCAATGGAACTGGAGATAGAGGCTGTTGAAAGAAACGCTACGTGGGAACTAACAGAGTTGCCGCCAGGAAGGAAGCCAATTGATCTAAAATGGATTTATAAAATTAAAAGAGACGCAGATGGGAAAGTCATAAAAAACAAAGCGAGGATTGTGGCAAAGGGTTACGTTCAAAAATAGGGAGTCGACTTCGATGAAGTGTTTGCCTCGGTGACTCGAATGGAGACAATACGTTTATTACTTGCACTTGTTGCTCAAAATAGTTGGGAAGTCCACCATCTTGATGTTAAAACTGTGTTTCTTAACGGAGAAATCCAAGAAGAGGTTTACGTTAGTCAGCCGGAGGGGTTCATCAAACAGGGAAAGGAACATCTAGTGTATAAACTTCTGAAAGCTTTATACGGGCTGCGACAAGCCCCAAGGGCGTGGTACTCAAAGCTAAATAGACGTTTGGAAGAAATGGGATTTGTTAGATGCCCGTATGAATAGGCGGTATACACCCAAAGAATTGGAGTAAAAGTTCTAATCATTAGTGTGTATGTGGATGATCTTCTCGTGACAGGTTCGAGTATCTAGATTATATCTGAGTTCAAGAAATAGATGAATGGAAAATTTGATATGAGTGACCTGGGGAAATTAACCTACTACTTGGGCATAGAAGTCGAGCAAGGAGAAAGTTTTATCGAGCTTAAACAGAGAGGGTATGCAAAGAAAATTCTTGAGAAGGCTGGTTTGGGGAAGTGCAATCCTACAAGGTACCCAAAGGATCCTAAAGAAATTATTAACAAAGATGAAGGGGGAGTGCTAGTTGATGCTACACAGTTTAAAAGTCTAGTTGGCAGACTGCGGTATCTCATTCACACTAGGCCGGACATCGCCTATTCAGTAGGGATAGTCAGTAGGCACATGGAAAAACCTACAATGCTTCATCTAAATGCAGCAAAGCGCATCCTGAGGTACGTAAAGGGCACACTCGACCTTGGTCTGACTTATACGAAGGATGGCAGAAACAGCGTGTTGCAGGGGTTCTCAGATAGCGATTTGGGAGGTAATCTTGAAGACATACGAAGCACAGGAGGAATGGTTTTCTACCTAAATAAAAGTTTAGTTACATGGGTATCTCAGAAGCAGAGGTGCGTCGCTCTCTCGTCATGTGAAGTAGAATTTATGGCGGCAACTACAGCAGCATGCCAAGCCATATGGTTACGGAATTTACTGTCACAAATTACTGGTGTTCAAGTTAGTCCTGTGATATTGAATGTTGACAACAGATCGGCCATTGATTTAGCTAAAAACCCTGTGTTCTACGGCAAAAGTAAACATATAGATATTCGGTATCATTTTATACGTGAATGTGTGGAGAAGGGTGATGTTGTGCTTAAACATGTTAGCATTGATGAGCAGCGTGCGGACATCTTAACCAAGGCACTCACTACAACCAAGTTCGAGAGAATGCGGGCACTACTGGGAGTGAAGGAAACATCTAATCAAGTTTAGATAAGGGGAGTGTTTGTTGGGGCTGTAATCTAAACTTGAAGTAACCGTTATTTTCATAAGTTTACGTGGCTGAAGACCTCCTGCAGATTGTGGAACAAGTCTTCAGGAACGTGGAGTATTTGTAGGATCAGTTTTAAATAAATGTAGTGTTTGAGTTCAGTTAGGAGAAGTTGTTATTTAGTTCCTATTTTCTTGCAAGTTTTTATTTCTTGTAGCTATAAGTGTTGCAGACGTTATAATAATATTTTTGGGAGGACTTTCCACTCACTTTGTTTTTGTCAGTTTCATACGTAAACACTATATATCATAGCTAGGGTGGTGTGTGTATCCAACAATTGTGCATGTAAAAGATATAACACAAAGAAGTGAAAAGATTAGAAGAGAGTAAGAGAGAGCTGAAGCTCCTCTGAAAAAAGAAAGGTTGAAGCCTAGTGAAAGAAAATCAAGTTGTACCTTGAATTTGTAACTCTTGTGTATGAAATAAAAGGGTGTGTTAGTGTGTGTCCTTATCATATATTATGTTTAATTTAAAATCATTCACGTTTCCAACAAATGGCATCAGAGCTAGGTTTCGTTGGTGAAAATGGTGCATATGATGCATGCACATTTTCCAATGTTGACGTACACTAATTATGAGGATTGGAGTATCAAAATGAAGGTATTACTCAGTTCATACGATATTTGGGATATTGTAGAAAGCGGGTATGATGAGCCCACATCGGCCGCTGAAGCAGCCCTCTTAATAGAGGAGATGGAGACATTAAAAAGGTACCGGAGTAAAAATAACAAGGCATGTTTTATGATTTATCAGGGTTTCGACGAATCTACCTTTGATAGTATTACACATGTAAAGAAAGCAAAAGAAGCCTGGGAAATTCTGAAGAGGCGTGGAAATAGTCAAAAAGGTGCCCCTCCAAGTTCTTCGTGGCGAGTTGGAAAATGTCAAATTGAAGAGTTCTGAAAATATAGTGGAGCAAGTTTTCCGTTTGAAAACAGTGACTAATGAGATCAAAAGGAATGGAGAAGTGTCAAGGAAAATGACGACTCGGGATAAAATCTATAAAGCAACAAGAATGAGACAAACAACTTTTGAGTACTTTATGTTTTGTCTAAACATAAGCAGAGAAAGTAACAAAAATCGAGTACATGTGCGTCATAAAATTACGGAATGAGTGCTTTACAAGACTAAAGAAATTCTAAATGACATATTTATAATGTCATTGAAGTAGAGCGTCTTTCACAAAGCAAAAAATAAACTCAAAATGTGAAGTCGAGTTTGAGGGGGAGTGTTAGAATTCAAACTCTTCCAGGTCAACAAATGCGGCAGCATGGTATGCATAATAAAATGTTAAGTAATAGATTAAGTCACCAGCAGGATAGCATTTCTTGGAGTGTGAAAATATGACTGATCACCCATGCAGCTATAAAGACCAGGAGAAGGTGTAGAATACAATGAAAAAGAGAAATTGCAGATGATGGCACATGCATGTATACATGAGTTGTCCCGTGGAAAAAAGAGATAAAATAAAAGACACCTGCATAAAGTAAAGAAGGCAGCAGCTGAACACGGAAAAAAAAGGAGAGCATTCATGTATGGAAACCTGGAAATAAGGAAGCATGAGTTGAAAATTACAGTGGGAAAGAAATAACAGCAAGCTAGTCATAGTCTTATATGGTATGATAATAAATATAGTATATTATATAAGCACTGATGTAAAGTGATGTATTTGAAGCCTATAAAAGGCTTGTTGTGCATGTTAAAGATATAACACAAAGAAGTGAAAAGATTAGAAGAGAGTGAGAGAGCTGAAGCTCCTCTGAAAAAAGAAAGGCTGAAGCCTAGTGAAATAAAATCAAGCTGTGGCTTGAATTTGTAACTCTTGTGTATGAAATAAAAGAGTGTGTTAGTGTGTGTTCTTATTATATATTATATTTAAGTTAAAATCATATAGTTGAGCCCATTCACGTTTCCAACAATATCAAGATCAGGCACCTCCTAAGGTCCAACAGTGGTCATCACTACACCAACCCGCAAATGGCCTAAACATAAAGGATCTTACTAATGGCGGAATTGTTTCATCCCCTGCAGCGACGACCCAAGGCCAACTGACAAATTATCAAGGTATGAAACAATTAGCTCCTACTCCTCTTTCTTTATCTCTACCAACACCTGATCTGATTGTCATGTCACATTATACTTCAACAGGAAACGGAATTGACATGACCGGGAGATTTTATGGACAGACAAACATTGGTCATATGATGCAACACCCTTGGCCTTCTCCTTCATTTAGGCCACCACCTGAACCACTTCCTATCTCAAATGTACAATCAATGACAAGAGGTCTGAATTCGACCAATGATGGCTTCATTGGTGAAAGCGATCTAGATTCTACCAATGATGGCTTCATTAATGCAAGTACAAGAACATTAACTGGAGATGGCCATTTTAACGAAATAATTCAGCTTGCATTTCCTCCCAATTTTTGTTTGGAACTCCCTCGCCGGTTAGGTCTGCCGACAGTGCTTTCAGTGCAGCATGATGCAAGTGGTAGAGTATGCTCTGTAATGAGAATAGCGAGAATACAACTGGATCTAGAGAATCTGGAACTGCATTGTTGGACGAAAGTAGTTTTAATGCTGAATTTTGGAATGCAATTGAGTTTCCAGAACATGCAATCTCATGCCTTAATCAGAGCAATATTGATAATGGTACGAATAATGGAATGTGGGAATATCTTGATGCTGCATTGGTGGATAAGAGATACTGATGCAGAATCTCGACTCCAAGTTAAAATGTCACCTCCTAAATTTACTTTGATGATGTTGGTCTTTGCGTCTGTATTGAACTAGATAGCTAGATTATTGTTTAATTTTTAATTGTTATTATATTCTAAGATGGATTACACAATGATTCATGTAACCATCAACATAAAAGTATATGAATGGAAACATTGTTTTCTTTTTGAGTTTTATTACAAAACGTGTAGTAAATAGGTGTTAAAATATAAACCTAATTTCAAAGCCATAGAAAACACGCAAGTTAATACAAAAAGTATGGGAGTCCATAATTTCAAAACACATCATCTACTAAAACTCCAAGAAGAATGTTCATTTTCGACCGACAAAATTGGTCACTTAAGATCAATTTTGGTCAAAAAACGATCATTAACATATCAATGTCCCTACTGACACTTGGATGTCAAAAGGTAAAACGGGGAAGTGATCAATATTTTTAAAAAAAATGACTGTTAACACATCATACTCTATGTTGACATGTGGATGCCAAGACAAAAAAGTGGGACCACTGTGTCGTGTCATGGAGATATAAAAGTGACCAATATTTTGGTGGGTGTTATGATGTGGCACTAACTCATGTGTGCCACATAGCTACCACGTGATTATACTTCAATATAGAAAGAAGATATTAATAATAGGAACGTTTGAGTGTAGGCAAATGCTTTTGATAGTGGGACATGAGGCTTTCTCTTCTCCTTTCACTTATCATTATTTTTATTATTTTCTTGATTGTGTTTCGGGTCATTTAGAGGCCATGAAAATCGTTATGGGAAAAAAAATATGAAAATCTCGTGGTAAGTAAGAGCATTCGACTGAAATATGAAATATCAGAATTAGTTCATATTATTAAGCTTTTAATACAAAGATATTATCTGCATAATGAAGAAATTCTTGGATCATAAATATGCTTCCAAATGGAGATACATTGTGTGCCCTACTTGAATGCCCTCCTAAACCGACTCTTTTTCTGGGATAAGCGGTTAATATGCTTTGGAAGGTTATTCTAATACATGTTTTTAGATAGAAAGAACTAAAAAAGAAGGATAATTTCGAGGTCATCTTCCACAAGCCCTCATAGTGAACACAGCTCACCCTCCATGGCAATGTATAACAAATTTCAAGGTTTCTGATACCATACATTTATATCGCCAATTGGACAAGGGAAGTATGGACACGGCAAAAAGGATACTGGTCTGACACGAAAATTCTGCACCGACACACGTGTCCCACATGCCATATGGCGTGTCGATAGAAAAACGGCAAGGACACTATTTTACACAGGCACAAGTGACCTGACATGGCCAGGACTCCGCCCACGCAAAAAGTGCCCAGTACCAACTAATTTTACCCTAATTGTCGATATTTTCATATCTTATTTTCCCATCTCTGTTTTCATCGCAAGTGGAAGATATTTTCCGATTTCAAATCTCTTATTTTTTTATGAACCAGAAATGGAAACTTGTCGATTTATACGAGATGCACATTCCTCCATTTATGAAAAGGTTGAATAAATTTTATTTTAGTTCATCATCTATCGTGGAAGAGACTTCAATTATTTTATTTTTATACTTTTATATTTTTTTGTTTTCGTGCCCCGAATCCAAAACTCATTACAAATTGGCGAATTCCCGTATCTCCGTACCCGTATCTCGTGTCATCAAATCCGTATCCGTGCTATCTAGGTTATCTAAAAATTCACATATATTTTACAAGAAGAAATCCATCATCAGTTATCTGAAATTCATATATATTTTATGAGAAGAAATTCATCATCACTTATCTTGACAACACAAAAATATTTCAAGAGTATTGGTCTTCCACCTCGATACCTCATGGAGCAATCGACTACCATGTCGAAAGTATCATTCTCCTGCCGTCCTTGCCTGGACGTGATTAACGCCCCCCACAAAAGGCATGCCCAACATTTAATTTGCTAGCATAAAATAATGGGTTATCACATTAACCCGAACACACATGGGCCAAAAATCGTTTCTGATCCATCGGATAAAATAATTCACATCGCCATGGTCTTTCACCATTGACCATATTGACCAGTTCAGAATAAGAGTCCCTTAATATTTTTTTTGAGAAACAGCATTGGAAATATTTTAATCGGAAAGTTTACTCTTCAAGTCTGACACACAGTTAGGACTCGTCAAATAATCTATTTTAGCCCGAACAATGGACTAAATCAGAAGTCAATAAACATTTGTATATGGACGAGATGAACAATGCGCCACCCTATCTTCGATAAATTTAATCATCTCGAGATAAGAGAATGATTGAGTTTAAAGAAATATTATTTGGTTATTCTGAATAAAAGAAATAACTGATAAGAATAATACTAAATAAAAAATTATGAGCATTATTTAATAAAGATGATAACACGATTCAATCTTTATGAATTCCCTAACCACATAATCAATCATATATTTAATATAACTGACCTAAACAAAAGGTTGGATCTCGAGTTCAAGAAAAGTGAATAATCGTGATTAATAGTAATTATCCAAGTGAAATTGAATGTGGTTGACCCGAATGATAAGTCAAATATTTACCAAATAAATTTTAAAAGTCATCACAAGCAATGGAAACGACAGAGATGCAATATATTTGTCTCATTCATTTATAAAGAAGTTTTTCTTTTATGAAATCGGTTGGTACGAACATAATCATTTTAACTCAACATATTTAATTGAAACATTTTTCTAGAAATAAGTGAATAAATATTAATATCCAAACATATTCAAAATATTTTCACGAAACAATTCTCGAAAGAGTCAAGGAAAAACAGTAACTTTTCTTTGCTCACCCGCACGCTACGCAGTTAATACAATAATTTCTTACTTACTCGAGTAAATCCATATCCCACAAAATTATTTGTCTTTCTATTATTTTATCCACAAAATAAGAATCAACAAAAAATATTTTGAATAAAAAAATATTCACAATTTCGAAAAATAACAGTTTGATAAATATTTAACTATATTATCTACTATTCCTATTATAGCCCATCAGGAATAAAATATGAGTAAATTCAATTTATTTTTTAAGTTTCCTTAACGGTGACATACATGTACAATGTATATTTCACGAATACCAATTTTCAATCCACATATTTCTAACACTTTTTTTCTCAAATCTTATAAAATAATAATAACTACTTTCTGAATTATTCGACATTTCTTAAAAGACCCAAATAACGTATATTCTACTATTGATTCACTTTATTTCATTTATTTACTTCATTTTAATTACACAAACAGATTTTATATTTAACGAATTAATCAATAATGGCATCATTCAGACATCATCGGCCCATATTCTTCTTCCTCTTACCTTCACGACCGTTGTGGTGGTATACGGTCGTCGGCCATGGCAGATCCATGGCGACCATATCCTCCGTTTCCCCTCTCTCTCAACTCTTTCGCCAATATCTCATTCTCTCTTTCCTTTTTATTGCCTCTCTCTTCCTTGTTTCTGTCCGACCACCACCACCGCCATTGACTCTGGTGGAGGCTTTGCTACTCACCCGCACCACACACAAATGCGCACACAGGCATCAATGCACACACACATCAACACATACATGAAAACACAAATGCACCACCCTAACTCCTTCTCTTCACGTAATTTTTCCGGTCGGCCACACCAACGCCACCGCTAGCCATGGTCGCCGTGGCAGTTTCGCATTTCTCTGGACACCGATCATCATCCACCACCCCCCCCCCCCCCCGAAATTCAATTCTCATTCAACAATGAACTCAAATCCTTAAACAATTCCATCAAAATACAAGTACTTACAAAACCCCCAAATTTTCACCAAACCCTAATTTCTTTAATTTGGGGGATAAACGTGTGACCCATATTCATTTTAGTACTAAAATAAAAATAATCCCATTGAAATTCTTAAAAATTTACTATACAATAATTTCAAAGAAAGATATTAAATTCAAGCAAAAAATTAATTAGCCATAGATTTTCTATTATAACAACACAATCATGAATTAAAATTTCAATTAAAAGAGCTCATAATTGATCCTATTAATCAAGGGTATGATAAAAATAGTTACCTTGTATGAAAAGATATTAGGCTTAAACTTAAAATCTTTACCCCTTGATGAACTCCAGTTCAAAGATTATTACTCCTCTTTTGATTTCTATTACTACCCAAAATCAATAATCCCATTCTGAATTTTGTTGTTGTTTTGTGAGAATGAATTTTTAGACTTCATAATAATTCTAAAATGAATTCTATCAATCAAAGTGCGTGGGAAGAATTGTTTAGCCCCTTAACCAATATAGATGTAAATAAGTCTAAAAAACTCTAAAACCTCCCCCACAAAATACTCCCCTCTTTATACTCTAGAGATTACTATAAAACACAAAAACAAAACTAAATAATAAATTATATAATTAAAGTGCATTAAAGAAATGGGCCCTTAATGGGCTATTATCTACATTTTTGTTCAAAATAATTACAAGGCCGTAATTAATTATATCTCATTTGAATTATAAATACTATTGAACAATAATATAAAAATAATAGTCTATCAAGAATTTAAATTAAAAGTTACAACTTTCTATTCAACGTCGATATTATTTAAGAGAATAAAATAAAATTAGAGGCATTGTAATTAACATAAAATGATTTTTAAACAAAGAGCACCATTTTATATGAAATATATTAATGTAGTGAGATATATAGTTAAACTCAAGAAATAATTTATTCGGATAAGATCGTAGGTCTTATCCTTCTCTATCTATCTTGAGTTGTGTCTAGCCTCTTTTCGAATGATCTCAATAGTTTGTCGCTCCTCATTATGACAATCAGTTCTAGGTAACTTTCACTCTAATTTTTTATTCCAAAGTATTGGAGATCCTTGTCCGCACAAAGTTTCCTACTGGGCATTGACATTTATTGTCATAGGCAATCTCAGGCAATGGAAAATAATTATCTCAGCTTCTTTTGAAGTCAAATGATTAATCTCGTAATAACTTATGTACCGTATGAATTGTCTTGTACAAAACCCGTCACTTGGCGGGTGATAATTATATTCAGACTTACTCTAGTTCCAAGATAATATTGAAAACTTCTCAAACAACGGTACTTTACTTTTAACCGTAACTTCTTTCAAATACAAATTCACTTGTTCCTCATTTGAATGCTTCTAATTTCCTGGAAGAAATTGTACTAATGATAACTCATATCGCATCATGATTCTGCGGTCCGCGTAAAATTCATTTATAAAATCTATTACGATATGCTCTAATTTTTACTCTGAAATGGTAATAGTAATACATTCGGTCTTTAGTGTTCATCTTTAATTCACTAACCCATGAAATGTTTAGTTTTCCAACTCAAAATTTCTTTTTTTATATTAGGTTACGAATAGTGTCTTTAATATCCTGCTCTATATTGGTAATTCTCATATGAATAGAATATCACGAATGGTATGTTTCACTCACAATTATTCATTTAATCTTGCATCATCTAAAGTAAAAATTTGGAAACAATTATTTATATTTGTTTATCATCCTTCTTAATCAGGAGCACTCTTTTTATCAACTGCGTAAACTCAACTCTTGACTCTAGTTACTAACTTCATAATTCCTTTGGTCACCTTCGTCAAAGAGCTTAAAATCTCCAGCCTCTTTTTATAGCTTACAGTATACAAAACAATATTACCCCTTTTGTAAGAAACTCAACTTCAAAAGTTGAATATCGTCATACTCTTTCAATAGTCTCGAAGTATAAGAAACTCATTTTCCCTATTGTGTCGATACACATCTTGGTCCTTTATGTAGTTCATTGCTAAATATTACCAAAATTCATATATCCTAAAGTAGTTTTAACACTTTTACTGATAAAAACATCTTCTTTAATTTCTCTCAACTATGTCGTCTTTGTTACTGCTATCACAATCTTGGAAACATATCTTGAACAACCTTTTCTAGTATCTTGAAAGTCTAAAAACACTCCAAGCTACATTATTATTTTAACGATTTTTAAATGTACAATGCTTCAATGTTATCAAGGTCTATAAACAATCCTATACTACTAACCATAAATCCTAAAATTATTTAAGGATCCTTCATTGAATCACATATTCTTGATAATTTTTCTTAACATCATTGCGTAGTATTTTCACTATATTACCTTTAAAGTTGGTGTGATCTCTTAAATCTTACATACATGATAATATCTTTATGTCATCCTAAATCCTAATTACAACGTCTCTAACTATTACCTCGGGCCCAATTCATAAATTTCAAAAACAACTCGGTGTATCATTTAGCCAAAACGCATCACTACAAAATTATGAGGTCCAAATCTAACATAAACATCTTACAAACTTATTATAATCAGTGATATTCTAGTCTCAAGTGAATATTAAAAGATTAGGAAGTTTCTTACTAACTAACCAATCTTAGGTAAAAGATACTATTTCTTAATTATCCTTTTATTTAATTCCAATAATCCTTGTAAAGGTGCATAGTTTTATCTTCTTTCTTTATAAGCAACTCATATATTGTCCATTATGACACATAAATCTATCATACTTTTATCAAGTAACTCTTCTCGTCATACGACTAGTTATTTTATTATTATTCAATTCATTTTGTATGATATTCTAAATTAAATTATAGTACCCATTAACAAATCTTTTACAACTCTACTTTTTCTATCGGGTGACAATCCTGGTAGTTTCTTAAGGACCATATTTAAATTAAATAAATTGAAATCTCTTCGATTATATGGGTTAAGATAACATTACTTAAAATGACATTATGATCCTATAGAGTATATCTCACTATCATATAAAAAGGGCGTGCATTTATCTTGTTTCTTGAGGATGCGTTCTTCGACAAAATCTTCATTCTTCCCTCATTTGGAGTAATATCTTTTTCAAGTTGAATAACAAATCTTATTCATGTTTTGATCATATGGTTTTGGATGCCATCGTGTATTCGTCTCACAGTACAGCTGATATGGTTGATATTGAATTCGAAGGACTTCTTATGGGTAACTAGAACTTTATGTTTCTCCTTACAAATGTTATAAATTATAGTTTATCCTCATTTAGATTGTTGATTAATTATTTAGTTAGAGATCTTGGTTGATCCTTTTACCTTCTCATTATCTATCAACGTGGTCATCTCTGACTTGGTTAAACTATTTGTGTACTTGAGGTTTGGTCATCCTCAAACTCTCATTTATATCGAGTCAAACAGCTTCTTGCTTATATTTTGAATTTTACTTATTAACCTAAAAATATTCTTTAACTTACTCTACCTGCCAACAGAATCCTCGATCAGAATATGATTATTTGCACTTGCCTCAAATACCGCTCTCAAAACCAAAGATGGGTAGTTAATATCTTCTAAGATAGTAAAACCCTTGTAAAGTATTTGATCTTATTTCTATTAGTATTATCATGATGAAGCAATTCTGAAAAGTTCAATCCTCTTAGTTTTGTTACAAACTCTGTTTGGTAACATATCCTTTTTCGTTATCTAAGTAGTAATGATTGTATTCTCATTTCAATCAGCACAAATAGACAAATGTTTTTCGTTTATCTGGAATCTCTAGTCCTTTAAAATCTAAAATGTTTTTCAATTTAATGGCAATATTCCAAATTAAGTTTTACAAGTATCAAAGGTATTAATTCCCCAAGGATCTAATCAAGGGAAATATTTTTTTATAGGTCTCTTTAATTTGTTTTGGTTCGGGATATTATTTCTTATTTTGGTTTCTGATCCAAAATATTTTCACCTTGATTTTGTTCAGGTTTAGCTTGGGTTGTCATTCGAATATATCACTTCAATGATATCTCTCTAAAACATTTGTAATAACTTTTTAGGACATAAGGATCAATAGATGGGGTAAATATAACTAAGTAAAACAATTATCGTATTCCAAATTATAAAATGTTTAAACATTGTATCTCATGGTGTAAGTGTTAGAAGTATCACAACCAAGTTATTTAGAGGATACATATAGGTGTCTGGACATTTATAAGCTATAATGGTTCCTCAACAGGTTCGATAGGTATATCTCCATAAGGTTTTATATTCGTATCTTCTCATCTTAAACTTTAATAATAATAAAATCTTTACATTGTACTTTCTTCTCAACTGATAACATGTAGATAGGCACCAACCAAATTGGTAATAACTTTCATAATATAGCTAATCTTCTGCATAGGCTAGAAAGAGTTGGTCTAGTCCAATTTGTAGAATCCTTTCTTTTGAACTCCAAAAGGTATAAAATCCGATTAAATATCTTAACATCAAATTTTAAATTTTTTTTTGAAAAAAACTAATTTATCCTTTAACTGTTAGAGTTTAAATGAAAGATCGGTTATATATTCTATCATTTCCTGATGGGAAACAGTCACTTTCCATCAATCAGCAATATATGTTAGATACATCCAACTTCACTTCATTTATTACTTTAGAAGAACTCACTTCAATGTTTCCTCTATTTCCAAAATGAATTCTTAGAATCTCAATACTACGTATATGATACTAAGAATGTGCTCTGAAGATATGAATGGTGAACTAGTGTTATGATGCATTTTAATTAATTATGAGTGTGCAAAATTGATTTATTGATCTTCTCATTCAATAGGGAAGTTTCATCACTTTATAATTTTATCATTTCAATCTTCTACACTCAAATACTAATCCAAAAAGGGAAAACTGAGAGATCAATATGATCAGTGAACATCTGATACATAATCATTAGGATAATCATCAAAGTACATAAAGTGGTCAGTCTTTAGTACCCTAATTACACATAAAAGACCAATCGGTGGTGTTCCATCAGACCTCTATCACACAGACAAATAGTCTTTATCCTCTATATGTATAAGGTTGTTCAAATGGTGGGTTACCCTCTATCATTATAGTTACCTTTGAAAGAACAAGGAAAATCTCTATGCGATTTATAAGAACCATCAAAATATTCGTGAATGAGGTTACTAACATAACGATTTCTAATGTAAAACTACTTATACGCTCGCAATTCTTTGCAGCACACATGTAAGGAAAGAAAATATCTAAAATAGAATGTACGATTGCAAGAACATCATAATGGATGGATCATATACGCTGACATCACGTTCAAGTAATCCTTCAATGGTTCCTCCTCGATTGTGAAACACATTATTGGAGCTCCCTTTGTATCCATCTATGATCACGTACCTCATGTTGATCTGACTCTAGATCAGTTACCGAAGAAATTTATAGCCTGATACAAGCTCGATATAGTCACTAGTGACTAAGCATATAACAAGGATCATCTAAAGTTAAGGGATAACTCACACATAGTCTCTCGTTAGCTCCTTAGACAGGCGTAACTTATAATAGCTATATATATTGCACAATATTATACGCATTATTCATATAACTCTCTTGCATTATATTTCTAGGGGTTCGTATCCTAAGAATATAATTATAGCTTTGATACCACCTCTTCAACGCCCCCAAACTCGCCATTTCCACGGATTCGGGTCGTCATATCATTCAATGCATCAAAGATATGTCTTATCATTATAACTCAAATACAATACAGAATTACTTAAAAATCTTATTACAACTCCCCACAGATCTAGGGATACACATATCGTCACTTTACAGCTATGTTAACCCTATTACAAAACTTCACATTTTTCTAATTATACCAATTATATAACGAGATAGTAATGTAGTTTTAGCTAGTACTTCTGGCACGGAGGATCTAAATATGGTCATACGTACCCTGGAGTTTTCTCTTCCTCTTCTGTTGCCGCTTGGCGAGTTCATCATTTTCAAGTGTAACTGCTGGAAAGTGTAAAAGAGCAAGAGTGAGCACTTAAAATGCTCAGCAAGTTATCTACTTAACCACTGGGATCAAAAGTCATAATAAAAAACATTGACTGATAAGTATTCAAACGATCCATTGTTCAAATATCACAGTTTAATACAAAAACATCAAATCTAAATTTTAAGTAACATAAATTTCACAAGAGGAAATCCATCATCACTTATCTGAAATTCACATATATTTCACGAGAAAAAATTCATCATCACCAATCTGAAATTCACATATATTTCACGAGAAAAAATCCATCATCACATATCTTGACAACACGAAAAGATTTCAAGAGTATTGGTCTTCCACCTCGATACCCCATGATGCGATCAACTACCATGTCCAAAGTATTGTTCTCTTGTAGTCCTTTCCTAGACATGATCAGCGCCCCCAAGACAAGGCACGCCCAACATTTAATTTTCTAGCATAAAATAATGGGTTTTCACATTAACACGGCCCCACACTAGCCATTGTATCAGATTCGTCGGATAAAATAATTCACATCGCCATGGTCTTTCGTCATTGACCATGTTGACCAGTTCATAATAAGAGTACCCGAATATTGTTTTTGAGAAACAGCATTGGAAATGTTTTAATCGAAAATTTTACTCTTCAAGTCTCACACACAGTCAGGACTCATCAAATAAACTATTTAGCCCGAACAATGGACTAAATCAGAAGTCAATAAACATTTGTATTTGAACGACACGAACAATGCGCCACTATATCTTCAATAAATTTAGTCATCTCGAGATAAGAGAATGATTGAGCTTGAAGAAATTTTATTTGGTTATTCTCAATAAAAGAAATAACTGATAAATATAATACTGAATAAAATTATGAGCAATGTTTAATAAAGATGATAACACGGGTCGATCTTTATGAATTCCCTAACCACATAATCAATCATATATTTAATATAACTGACCTGAATAATGGGTCGGATCTCGAGTTCAAGGAAAGTGAATAATCCTAGTTAAATATAATTTTCCTAGTGAAATCGAATATGGTTGACCCGAATAATAGGACACAGTGTATTTTTACTCCCGGTAAAGTAATAAACTCGCTAAAGTTATATTTTTTCTTGGTCCCGACCCTATTATTTTAAAGAGGTTTAACTATTTGTGTAAGGGCTTTGGATCTACGTTGTCAGGCTCAACCCTAAAATAGTTCGTGAACCTTCCACACAGGAGCATCAATATGATTGCCAACCTGGAAGACGCATTTAACATGCAATTTGCTAGCAGTAGAGTGTTTGAGAAGACAACCCGTGATTATACAAGATTGCGCAATGTCATAGAGAGCCATTACGTGACTACTTGACACGATTCAATAGAGAGAAGGTGACCATTACCAACTGTGATGTACCTACAAATATTGAAGAATTCAGAAGGGGATTAGAGAGGGAATCTCCACTTTATGAAGAATTGACAAAGTACCCATGTAGAGCTATAGATGACGCGCAAGCTAAAGCTATGACATAGGTAAGGTTGGAAGAAGACAGGAGGGATGATGATGAAAAATATTACGAGCCCTCGAGAAAGATTACAACGCCAAGGTCTAGGAAATACAAACCCTATTCGAGGCCTTCTAGGGATGAAGTTTATGTCAACATGACGTGGGAACGCAGTGATTGGAGAAAAGAGGAATGTATGGATTGGAGAAAGGACCCTAATCTACCACCAACATACGATAACTATGGTTTTATAGTAACACCATCAACCATGATGAAGGAGTTCACCAAGTTGGGAGATATAGTCAAATGGCCAATGAAGACCAACAAGCCTAAGGCGAATCCAGATTCCAAATTGTGGTGTGACTACCTTGGAGATTATGGACATAAAGCTTATGACTATGTGGCTGTATGGAAGGAGCTACAATTTTTGACCAAGAAGGGATATTTAACTGAATTCATGACATCCAAAAAGGCGTCTTACATCAGGAGAGACAAGTCACCCAATGGAGACAACGTGACACCAGTAAGGCAGCCGCTACCACCACCACATCACAAAGTAATTAACTTCATTGTAGGAGGTTCTGAAGTGTGCGGGTCTACATACTCACAAGCTAAAAGGGTAGATAGAGAGACAAATATACGAGCTACTCAGGTAGGAGTTAGTATTAATACTCTACCATCTTTGATGTTTGACGAATCAAAAAAAAGAAGTATTCGAGAACGACAACAAGATGGACTTGTCATCTCACTCCCTGTGGGGAATTGCTTGATCAAAAGGATATTTTAGTTGACAACGGGAGTGCTGCCAACATCATGATGCTGAGCACGTTGTTCGCCCGCACGCTACGTTGTTAACACAATAATTCCTTACTTGCTTGACTAAATCCATCTCCCACGAAAGTATAGTTATGATCCTTTATTATATCCCTTCTTCACCTTAAACATACTTTATTATACTTGAGATGAACAACCCTATACATACAGAGGATAAAGAATATTTGTCCGTGTGATAGAGGTCTGATAGGACAGCACTGACTGGTCTTTCACGTGTCATTCGGGTACTAAAAGATGGCCAGTTTATGTACTTTGATGATTATCCTAATGATTATGTATCAGATGTTCACTAATCATATTGATCTCCCGGCTTTTCCCTTTTTGGATTAGTATTAAAGTGTAGAAGATTGAAGTGATAAAATTATTGAGTGATGAAACTTCCCTATTGAATGAGAAGATCAAGAAATCAATTTTGCGGACTCATCATTAATTATAATACACCATAACACTAGTTCACCATTTATATCTTCAGAGCACATTCTTAGCATCTTATACGTAGTATTGAGATTCTAAGAATTTATTTGAGAAATAGAGGAAACATTGAAGTGAGTTCTTTTAAAGTAATAAATGAAGTGAAGTTGGATGTATCTAACGTATATTGTTGATTGATGGAAAGTGATTGTTTCTGTTGGTTTAATCTTTAACTTGGTTTGAGTTTTTAAATAAAGCTGATAACGTCTTGTTTTTATGTCTATAAGTCATTTGTTTGGATAGTCGTAGAAGTAGCTGGTTTGTAGGAGTTTGAATAAGTCAGGTTGTTTAGTAAGTGTAGGATGCTTGCACATGATCGTGTCCTAGTTTTAGGCATTATGGTTTTCCCACGTTTCAGTTTGTATCCTCTTTATTTTGGAAAGTTATCAGCAATAAAAAGATTAAGCCTTCTGGCAAGCAAAGGGTGAAGCTTTTCTCAGTTTTATATCATACAGTTAATACATATTTAGTAGCTAATATTATTAACAAGAATTGGTATCAGAGCTAGGAATTTCTAAGTGAAAGCCGGAGGCATCCACAATGGAGGGAAACAAAGCTAAAGGATCATCAATAGGCTTGAGCTACCCAACGCTGACAAAGAACAACTACCCCTCCTGGGCACTAAAAATGAAAGTGTATTTGTAAGCTTAAGGTGTCTGGGTCGCGATAAAGCCTACTGATCCAAAGGTAGCAGTTGAGGAGAAGATAGATAAAATCACGTTGGATATGTTGCATCAAGGACTGCCTGAAGATATGCTGCTTTTGATCGCAGAGAAGGGAACAGCGAAACAAGCATGGGATGCGCTGAAAACAATGTGTCAAGGAGCTAAAAAGGTGAAAAAGGCAAAAGTACAAACTCTGGGAACTGAGTTTGAGTCCTTGAGCATGAAGGACAGCGAGCAACTGGACGATTTTTATCTGAAATTGAATGGACTTGTGTCGAATATAAGAGCCCTGGGAGAAAGCCTGGATGAATCCTATATGGTTAAGAAATTGCTACGTGTAGTGCCGTCGAAATTTCTCCAGATTGTCTCAACTATGGAACAATTTGGAGATTTGGAGACCATGACTTTGGAAGAAGCAATAGGGTCCTTGAAAGCTCACGAAGAAAGGCTGAAAAGAAGTAGTAAGTCAGACTCAAATGAGGGCCAAATGATGCTCACAGAAGAAGAATGGCAAAAGCGCGAAGGCGGAGAAGGAAAACTGTTACTCACCCGTGAAGATTGGTTAAGACGGTCTAACAGGAGAAATTCAGATGGAACACCATCTAACCGGAAGGGTCGAGGACGTGACAGGAGTAATTTGAAGTGCTACCATTGTTCCGCCTATGGATACTTCGCTGCAGAGTGTCGGAAACCAAGACGTACCAGAGAACAGAAAGAAGAGGTGAACATGACAAAGCTTGAAGATGATGAACCGGTGTTATTACTGGTGAAGTGTAATAAAGAGAAACAAGATGTGGCGTACTTGAGTGAAAAGCAGCTGGTGCCCTCCCAGATGCCAAAAGTGCAGAGCGAATCAAACATTTGGTACCTAGACAACGGTGCTAGCAGTCATATGACTGGCTTCAAATCAAAGTTCTTGGAGCTAAATGAGGAAATATCGGGTGAAGTCAGCTTTGGAGACGGCTCTACAGTAAGCATAAAGGGGAAGGGGTCTGTGACGTTTGTGTGCAAGAATGGTGAAACACGCATGCTTGAAAATGTTTATTATATTCCAACACTCCGGAATAATATAATCAGCATAGGACAGTTGACGGAGATTGGAACACAGTCAACATGAAGGGAGAGATGTTGTGGGTGTATGACATCCATGACAAGTTACTTATGAAGGTGAAGCGATCGCAGAATAGGTTGTACAAAATTGTGATTAACAATGAAAACTCCAAGTGTCTGATGACTAAACAAGACGAGGTGTCGAGACTCTGGCATAAGCGTTTGGGACACGTTAATTATCATGCGTTGTCCTTGATGCTCAAAGATAGAATGGTGAATGGATTGCCAAAGATAACACAGCCGAGTGAGGTGTGCACTGATTGCCTTATGTCTAAACAAACCAGAAAGAAGTTCCCTTCACAGTCAAACTACAACGTAACCAAAGTGTTGGAGTTAATCCATGGAGACTTGTGTGGTCCAATACTTCCAGAGACAGCCTCAGGCAAAAGGTATTTTTTCTTGCTAGTAGATGATTACAGCCATTATATGTGGGTTTATTTTCTGAAGAGCAAAGATGAAGCCTTGAATGCTTTTAAGAATTTCTGTGCTTTGGTGGAGAGAGACCCAGATAAGAAAGTGAGAGTTTTCCGCACTGATCGAGGTGGTGAATTTGGGTCAAATGATTTCAAATCTTATTGTAAAAAGGCTGGAATTAAGCGACACTATACGGCACCTTACACCCCACAACAAAACGGGGTGGTGGAACGTCGCAATAGGACAGTTGTCGAGATGGAAAGAAGTTGTTTGAAACAAATGAAGATGCCTTCATTTTTGTGGGGAGAAGTAGTTAGGCACTCAATATATCTTCTGAATAGACTTCCAATAAGATCTCTGTCAGGTATTACTCCGTATGAGGCCTGGAATGATAGAAAACCACACGTTGGACACATAAGGGTGTTTGGGTGCATAGCTCATATGAAGGTGCCCAGTCAACATACAAGGAAATTGGACGATCGAAGTAAACAAGTCATCAACTTGAGAAAAGAACCAGGGACGAAAGCTTATCGTATTTATGAACCGAATGAGAACAAAGTGTATGTTAGCAGGGACGTAACGTTTGAAGAAGAAAACTCGTGGTTCTGGTGTGAGAAAACTGGTGGGGAAAACAGTCAAGTTGGTGTGTTTACGGTTGCTGGAGATTCTGAGACAGAGAAGAGGGAACTCCGAGATGAGAACGACAAAAATGCAGGAAACAACAGCCCATGCAGTGTACAGTCTGAAGCTGCAGAAACACCAGGGACACAGTCACCAGTGCCAAGGTTAAACCGTGAGGATTACGATGATAGTACCGAGCCGAAGAAAACCAGAAACCTCAGGGAAATATATGAGGAGACAGAGGAAATGCATCTAGATGAGGAACTCTATTTAATGGGAATTGAAGAACCCATGAACTTTGCACAGGCTGCTAAGGATCGAAACTGGAAGATGGCGATGGAGAGGGAGTTACAGTCAATAGAGAAGAAAGAAACTTGGAAATTAACTGAACTTCCTCAAGGTCAAAAGGTTATAGGTTTGAAATGGATTTTCAAGTTAAAGAAAGATGCAGAGGGAAATATCGTGAAACACAAAGCGAGGTTAGTTGCCAAAGGGTATGTGCAGGAACACGGAGTCGACTTTGACGAAATATTTGCCCCGGTTACCAGACTTGAAACTGTCAGGTTACTGCTGGCATTGGCGGCAAAAGAGGAGTGGGAAGTTCATCATCTTGACGTAAAAACAGCATTTCTTAATGGTGAAATAAGTGAAGATGTCTATGTAAGTCAGCCTGAGGGGTTTGTGAAGTGGGGAAAAGAAAAACTGGTCTACAAGCTGTCAAAAGCCTTATATGGTCTTCGCCAAGCACCTCGCACTTGGTATGCAAAGTTAAATGAATGCCTTGAGAAGTTGGGATTTAAAAAGTGCCCATCAGAACATGTTGTTTACACAAGAACAAATGGAGGAGAAAAATTAATTGTTGCTGTTTACGTGGATGACCTCCTGGTGACAGGAAGCAGCGTGGCTGTGATCGAGAGTTTCAAAAACCAGATGAACCAAAGCTTTGAAATGACAGACATGGGCTTGTTGAGCTACTACTTGGGAATCGAGGTGCAGCAAAACAAAGGATGCATCAGACTTAAGCAAATAGGATACGCACGTAAGATTATCGAGAAGGCTGGTTTGAAAGGCTGCAATCCAACTAAACTCCCAATGGATCCGAAGGAACGAATTGACAAGGATGAACAAGGCAAAGTAGTGGATGTCACACAGTACAAGAGCATGATCGGGGGTTTGAGGTATTTGGTACACACTAAACCGGATATTGCATTTTCTGTTGGGATAGCAAGTAGGTATATGGAGCGTCCAACCATGGTTCCTCAGAATGCAGCCAAAAGAATTCTTCGATATGTTCAAGGTACGTTACATTTTGGTCTGGTGTACAGCAAAACCAGTGGGAATAACATATTAACTGGTTTTAGCAACAACGATCTGGGTGGTGATTTAGACGATAGGAGAAGTACGGGGGGAATGTGCTTCTACATGAATGAGAGCCTCATTATATGGGTTTCACAGAAACAAAGATGTGTGGCCTTGTCTTCTTGCGAGGCAGAATTTATGGTTGCGACTGAAGCAGCATGTCAAGCGATTTGGCTTTGAAATGTACTGAATCAGATAGCTGCATAATGCAATGGTCCAGTGATTCTTTATGTTGATAGCAAGTCGACGATAGACTTGGCTAAAAATCCTGTATTTTACAGGCATGGCAAACATATTGACACATGATATCACTTTATAAGGGAATGTGTTGAAAGAGGGGAAATCATATTGAAGCATGTAAACAGTGAAGTGCAGAAAGCAGATGTCTTGACAAAAGCACTGACGGTGGCCAAGTTTGAGAAAATGTGAAGTCTGCTGGGAATCAAGGAACTGTCTGAACGAGTTAAAGATTAAGGGGGGATATGTTGGTTTAATCTTTAACTTGGTTTGAGTTTTTAAATAAAGCTGATAACGTCTTGTTTTTATGTTTATAAGTCATTTGTTTGGATAGTCGTAGAAGTAGCTGGTTTGTAGGAGTTTGAATAAGTCAGGTTGTTTAGTAAGTATAGGATGCTTGCTCATGATCGTGTCCTAGTTTGTAGGCATTCTGGTTTTCCCACGTTTCAGTTTGTATCGTCTTTATTTTGGAAAGTTATCAGCAATAAAAAGATTAAGCCTTCTGGCAAGCAAAGTGTGAAGCTTTTCTCAGTTTTATATCATATAGTTAATACATATTTAGTAGCTAATATTATTAACAAGAGTTTCCCATCAGGAAATGATAGAATATATAACCGATCTTTTATTTAAACTCTAACAGTTAAAGGATAACTTAGTTTTTTAAAAAAAAAATTAAAATTTGATGTTTAAGATATTTAATTGGATTTTATACCTTTTGGAGTTTAAAGGATAGGATTCTACAAATTGGACTAGACAAACTTTTTCCGGCCTATGCAGAAGATTAGCTATGTTATGAATGTTATTACATATTTGGTTGGTGCCTATCTACATGCTATCAGTTGAGAAGAAAGTACAATGTTAAGATTTTATTATTGAAATTTAAGATAAGAAGATATGAATATAAAAGCATATAGAGATATACATATCAAACTTATTGAGGAACCATTATAGCTTATACATGTCCAGACACCTGATTATATCCTCTACATAACTTGGTTGTGATACTTCTCACACTTACACCATGAGATACAATGTTTAAACATTTAATAATTTAGAATACGACAATTGTTTCACTTAGTTATATTTACCCCACCTATTTGATCATTATGTCCTAAAAATTTATTACAAATGTTTTAGAGAGATATCATCGAAGTGATATATTTAAATGACCACCCAAGATAAACCTGAACAAAATCAAGGTGAAAAGATTTTGGATCAGAAACCAAAATAAGAAATATGATCCCTAACTGAAACCAAATTTAAGAGTCCCATGAAAAAATATATCCCTTAATTAGATCCTTTGGGAATTAATACCTCTGATACCCGTAAAACTTAATTTGGAATATTGCCCTTAAATTGCACATCGCACAATCTAAGCAACAGATGTTTACGGTACCTATCGCATGTGACTTAAAGGAGGCTTGTACAGTTAAACCTCGATAAAATAATAATCGATAAAGTAATAACCTCGCTAAAATAATATTTTTCTCCAGTCCCAACATAATGGACACAGTGTATTTTTACTCCCGGTAAAGTAATAAACTCGCTAAAGTTATATTTTTTCTTGGTCCCGACCCTATTATTTTAAAGAGGTTTAACTATTTGTGTAAGGGCTTTGGATCTACGTTGTCAGGCTCAACCCTAAAATAGTTCGTGAACCTTCCACACAGGAGCATCAATATGCTTGCCAACCTGGAAGACGCATTTAACATGCAATTTGCTAGCAGTAGAGTGTTTGAGAAGACAACCCGTGATTATACAAGATTGCGCAATGTCATAGAGAGCTATTACGTGACTACTTGACACAATTCAATAGAGAGAAGGTGACCATTACCAACTGTGATGTACCTACAAATATTGAAGAATTCAGAAGGGGATTAGAGAGGGAATCTCCACTTTATGAAGAATTGACAAAGTACCCATGTAGAGCTATAGATGACGCGCAAGCTAAAGCTATGACATAGGTGCGGTTGGAAGAAGACAGGAGGGATGATGATGAAAAATATTACGAACCCTCGAGAAAGATTACAACGCCAAGGTCTAGGAAATACAAACCCTATTCGAGGCCTTCTAGGGATGAAGTTTATGTCAACATGACGTGGGAACGCAGTGATTGGAGAAAAGAGGAATGTATGGATTGGAGAAAGGACCCTAATCTGCCACCAACATACGATAACTATGGTTTTACAGTAACACCCTCAACCATGATGAAGGAGTTCACCAAGTTGGGAGATATAGTCAAATGGCCAATGAAGACCAACAAGCCTAAGGCGAATCCAGATTCCAAATTGTGGTGTGACTACCTTGGAGATTATGGACATAAAGCTTATGACTATGTGGCTTTATGGAAGGAGCTACAATTTTTGACCAAGAAGGGATATTTAACTGAATTCATGACATCCAAAAAGGCGTCTTACATCAGGAGAGACAAGTCACCCAATGGAGACAACGTGACACCAGTAAGGCAGCCGCTACCACCACCACATCACAAAGTAATTAACTTCATTGTAGGAGATTCTGAAGTGTGCGGGTCTACATACTCACAAGCTAAAAGGGTGGATAGAGAGACAAATATACGAGCTACTCAGGTAGGAGTTAGTATTAATACTCTACCATCTTTGATGTTTGACGAATCAAAAAAAAGAAGTATTCGAGAACGACAACAAGATGGACTTGTCATCTCACTCCCTGTGGGGAATTGCTTGATCAAAAGGATATTTTAGTTGATAACGGGAGTGCTGCCAACATCATGATGCTGAGCACGTTGAAACAAGTGGGGCAGAGAGCGATATGATTAAGAAATCGACAACATTGGTGGGATTTAGTGGAGAAACCAAACGAACATTGGGTGAGATCACATTGCCTACATATGCACAAGGAGTCAATCTCTTAGAGAAATTTTGCATAATAGACGTCGATTCAACATACAATATTATCATGGGAAGGCCTTGGATTCATAATTTGAAAGATGTACCATTGACATACCATCAAGTTCTCAAATTTTCAACACCATGGGAAGCTCAAGAGATACGAGGCGATCAAGATATGGCACGTGAATGTTACAAGACATGTTTGAAACCAACTGTCCAATATCATGCGAATGAGACATCTGTGGCCACCATCACGGGACCTGAGAAATTAGCTGAGGTAGATCTAAAGATGGAAGACAAGAAAATGTTAATATGAGAAGACCTGTTACCAATAATTGAGGCAAATTTGGTGAATTTCTTGACTACGAAATTGGATGCGTTCGCGTGTTGGAACACGAAGACATTACAGGAATAGACCCAAATGTCATCACAGATAAGTTAAATGTCGTTCCTAGCTACACCCCTGTTCAACAAAAAAGAAGGAAATTCGTAGCTGAGAGAAAATAGATAATTAACAATGAAGTGGACAGGCTAATGAAGGCTGAGATGATCAAGGAGGTTGACTATCCCGAGTGGTTATCAAATGTTGTCATAGTGCAGAAAAAGAATGGGAAGTGGAGAATTTGTGTCGACTACACGGACTTGAACAAAGCTTGCCCCAAAGATCCCTATCAACTACCCTACATCGACACCATGGTGGACTCAATGACTGGACATGAATTGCTTACTTTTCTGGACACTTCAAGTGGTTTTAACCAAATTCAAATGGAGCCGTCTGATTGCGAGAAGACAATATTCATTACGGACAGGGGGATATATTGTTACTTGGCTATGCCTTTTGGACTACGCAACGCTGGGGTAACATTTCAAAGGGTTGTCAACAAAATGTTCAAGGAGAAGATAGGTAAAATAATGGAAGTTTACATAGACGACATGGTGGTTAAGTATCTAAACACTAAAAATTATGTTCGCGTCCTACATGCGGTGTTCGAAATATTGGGATCATACAACATGAAGCTGAATCCATCAAAATGCAACTTTATTATGTCGTCAGGAAAGTTTCTCGGACACATTGAGACATGGAGAAGCATTGAGGCTAGTCCCGAACAAATAAAGGCGATTTTCAAATTGAAAAGTCCATCGAATGTCAAGGATGTACAGCAGTTGACGGGAAGAGTCGCAGCTTTGAATAGGTTTATTTCATGGTCGTTGGACAGATGCAAGCTCTTCAATGAAGTCTTAAGAAAGAATAAGGGGTTTACATGGTCTGAAAAACATGAAGTTGCACTACATGACTTAAACAGTTATCTCACTACGCCTCCACTTTTATCTAAGCCTCTTCAAGGAGAAGACCTTTACGTCTACTTGTCTGTTACAGATCATGCAGTAAATGGAGTGCTCGTCAAAGAAAGATGAGGTGTCTAGTTTCCTGTTTATTATGTCAGCAAAAGCTTGGTGGATGCGGAAATAAGGTACACATCTCTTGAAAAATTAGTACTTGCATTGGCCATGACTTCAACTAAGTTAAGGCATTATTTTAAATCTCACAAAATACATGTCATGACGAACTTTCCCTTAAAAAATGTTTTGAGCAAACCTGACTTGACAGGATGGATGGCAGAATGGGCCATACGTCTAAGCACTTATGACATCACATATGATACCAGGCTGACCATAAAATCAAAAGCTCTAGCTGACTTTGTGGCCGGTTTCAATCTAAGCCAAATGACTACAGCTAATTTCATATATGATACCAGGACACCAAGCCATGGACATTATATACTGATGGAGCCTCGAATGTGAATGAGACAGTATTGGGGCTTATCCTCAAATCACCACAGGGGGATATGATAGCATATTCAATATGTTGCAACTTCAAAGCCACCAATAATGAAGCCGAGTACGAAGCACTGATTGTGGGTATCACGGCTGCTAAGGACATGAATGTCAGAAACATTGATGCAAACTGTGATTCATTATTAATTGTTAATCATGTCAATGGCTCCCATGAAGCTAAGGATCCTAAGATGATCACATACTTGGACATCGACAAACAATTGATGAATTATTTTGACACTTTTAACATACAACAAGTTCCGAGAGAAAATAATATACAAGTTGATGCACTAGCTTATTTGGGGGCTGTTTCTAAAGGTCTCAACTTAAACAACATTCCAGTTATTCATATCACGAAACCCGCTATTGAAAGATTAGCTCATGACATAGAATAATTAGCTCTTAATCAACATGACGACAATACCAATGAGGACGTGGATAGTTGGATTCAAGCATATAAAGATTATTTATAACTTGGAGTCAAATCCAATGGCAAAAATGAAGCTAGGATCCTTAGGATGAAGGCATCAAGATTTACAGTCACATATGATGAGCTATTCAAGAAATCATCTATAGGGCTACTTCAAAGATGCTTGAGAAAGCATGAGGCTGACATGGTCTTGAGAGATGCACACGAAGGAAAGTGTGGAAATCACACCAATAGAAGAAACCTCTCATTAAAGATTTTACGTTTGCGCTATTATTGGATGATGTTAAGAAATGATGATTCAGATTACACAAGGAAATGTGACGCCTACCAAAGACATGTACCCGTCATACATCAACCATCTGAGCATCTTAACATGTCCATTCCTTCTTGGCCTTTCATGAAATGGGGGATGGACATTGTGGGGAAGATGCCACCTGCACTCGAGCAGAGGGTATTCATGTTGGCCATGATATTACTTTTCAAAGTGGATCGAAGCAGAGGCGTACAAGAAGGACACGTCAAAAGAACTGATATTATTTATCAAGACAGAAGCAATTTTCAAATGTTGGAACATCAACTTGATTAAGTCGATACCAAGATATCCTCAAGATAATGGACAGGCTGAATTGAGCAACAAGATCATAATCAACAATCTCAAAAGAAGACTGACATCATGTAATGGAAAGTGGGTTGAAGAATTACATTGGGTTTTGTGGTCGGACATGACAACTCCTAAGACGTCAACGGGACAGACTCCCTAAAGCTTAGTCTATAGGACTGAAATTGTCTTACAAACAGAGATCATGATGCCCACAGCCAGGTACGGGCTATTGACGACTGGCATGCATAACACAAAATTGGCACATGACAAAGATACTGTGGACGAGCTTTGAGAGATGGAAAAAATTTGTATAGTGTCTTACCAACAAAGAGTGGCCAACACATATAACAAACATGTCCATATGAGAGCTTTCCGTGTTGGTGACTTGGTATCGAGGAAGACGTTTCAAAACACTGTGGACGTGATAGCAGGAAAGTTGCCAACACCTGGGAAGGACCTTATTTTATCGATGCAGTTGTTGGAAGTGGGGATTATCGGTTGTCGAGTATGGACGACACTCAAGTACCACGAAGATGGAATGCTTTACACTTGAAGCTTTATGATGTGTAAAGTTTTTTAACTTATCATTTAAGTTCAGTTTTTAGGAATCTTTGATTAATAAGTCACTAGGACATAGTTGATTGCCGTTATTTGCTTATACTTGGTGTGACATTTTACTTGAAGAAACTAGATTCCATGTTTATGTTTTTAATTCCGTGTATTTTATATTACAAGTTACGAGATTATGCAAGTTATTTTCGTTAAATTATGCTTGCCTTCTAGATTCATTCATATTTACATAAGTCTCCTTTGTTAGAGTTGTTTTTATAATGTTAGCATATACTAATACATGACAAATAGAACATGTCAGTTACGGATATAAGGGCTGATCACCCAACCACAATCGTGTTGCTTCAAATAAAAAATGTTACAAGTATTCAACAGTCATAGTCGACATAAAGGTTTTATTGAATTTATTGTAATGACGAATAACACTTATACACATTCATGTTATACTTGTAAATGACATAAAATTCAGTGAGTTTTAAGAGGGATAAGGCCTCTTAACCACTCTACGAGTGCATGCACCAACGTATATTGATGAATCAAACAAAGTATATTAACGATTACAATTATATTTGAAACAGAGAATTGAGTCTTTATGATACATAATGATGACAAAGGAAAGATTTTATTTTACATAACTACATAAGTGATCTATTCATTTAAAAAATAACTTGTCTGGATGTTTTCATCTCCTAGAGATATCTAGAAAAGTTTTTCCTTACAAATTTAACAACAATAAAATACTCAACATTTATAATAGATTATTAAGTGCCAAGTATACGACATCCCAAAGATGACAATTACAATCAATACATTGGAAGGAATCCAAAATACGCTTAAGACATACAAGTAAAGACACAAAACGTGATAATGACGGAAATACGATTCATAAGCAACAAACTTAATATTATATCAAAAGTTCAAACTGAAAACTGACATAAAGAAAACCATGATCGCCCGCTATAAAAGCGAAATAGGGATTAATTGTAGCAAAACCAAAATAAAGTACGGAATATAGAGCAAGTTCATAATAAAAATAAAATGTCAACATAAAGCTACTTCTCGTCGGGACTGTCGTCTTTAGGAGATTTCATCTCCACATCATCATTTGGGGCATCAAATTCATCCAAGGGGAAAGCGTTATCAGGTAACTCCTTGTTGTAAATCTTGACGGTCTCAAGCACGTCCCAGGACTTATACTCTCCCCTATGATACTACAGTATGGTATCAACCCTGGTCCTCATGATTTGTCGATGAACAACTTTCTCAGCTTCGGAACACATGTCATGCTCGATGGACTGTACCTTAGTGGCGAACTCATCAAATTCCTTCTGAAGGTCATTCATAGCGGCTAGCCTCTCTTTGGCAAGAACCTCTATAGCTTCCAACTTCTTAACACAAGCTTTATGCTCCACTTCAAGTTTTTTAGCCATATGCATCTTGTGGTTTTAGACCTCACGAGCAACCAAAATGCTTTGGAGTGCCTACATGGTAAAAAAACACACACACATCAACGAGATAACAACATATGCTACACAAATTAAAAAGGTGAAAGAAATTGTTATAAAAAAGAGCAAAACTCAAGTGGAAAGAATAACCAGCACTATTATCAAGAATGTCTTCGAGTTCTTTGGCAGAAAGATCCTCCATTGATTGTGGGAGTATCATGCCATCAAGCATGTGGGAAAAAGTGGAAGGACTTTCATGAATGACATATTTCCGAGTCAAGAGTGGCAAGGGAACGTCAGAACTGATTGTTGTCACAGAAGGGTTAACTCTACTTTTTTTAGTCAAATGGATAACAAGGGGGATTAACAAAGGACTCGACAACATAGGAGCTTTGGAAAACACAGTCTCAGTGGATTTCTCTTCACGGGACCTCTTATTGAACAAATCTTTACCAGAAATAATAAGAGGCTTAATGATCGGGGGCTTAAACTCTACAATTAAAAAGCAAGGCTCAATCCATGATAACAAGAAAATCCAAATAGATAAAGCCAAAAAGAGGTATGTCATGAAGGAAAGGATACGACATATACCTTTGGCATATATTCGTATTAAACTCATTTCTACATTATGATCACTCTTGGGGCTCTCCAGAGTCTCATAAGACAAGCTTTGAATCGATAGAGATGGCTTGACAGCAGCAGAAATAACCAACTTACCCCTAGTACTGTGTGCACCAATTCTTTTTGAAGCGCCAACTTCACTTTTCAATTGCGATTTCTTCATATGAGCGACAAACTCATCTACATTAACCTTCCCATCATTTCGTATAAGACGACCAAGGCAATTAGGCCACAATTTTTCAAAAAGAGGCATAGCCCGGATCTTATCAACAGTGGCCCTAGTTGCATCATCACTCTCGTCAAACTCAAAATCACAATTTACAGGAGTAAATGATGTATGAACAATAATTTACAATAAAATATATTTACAAATATGCACATAAAATCACAACAGAATGAAGGGACGATGATATGATAATAGAGATATATGAGTTGAATAGTATATCATGAATTTAATGGTAATCAGCAAAACACAAGGAAGGGAGTACATAAAAGAAAACATCAAGAGGCATACCTGTGTTGTTCCAGCGCTTTAGCAGATAATCAACATCTTCACCCAAAGTCTTCTTCTCATCAAAGATGTAATCTTTTTTCCAGTTTCTATCATTGACTGTATCATTGTTGAGAATTAAGGGGTTCTCAGTGTCCTTGTTTGTAAAATAAATTCTACAAAAACTGAACTTCTTGAGACCATAGAAATGCTTCATAACTTCAACATTAATGTTCAACTCGTGTTTCTCTTCAATAGTATGAAGGCATGCCAGAGTCCTCCATGCAAAATGCATGAGTTAGACATGGGATACCCTCAATGTTTTTAGCACATTCACTATGAATTTGGAAAAAGGAAAAGTAATGCCAACGTTAAAGGGGTAAAAGTAGAAACATACCCAACCTTTCTTGTACGAATCAGCCCGGATAGTTGAATCATGAATGATGATATTGGCGATGGTATAGAAAATCAACTTCATCTCTTCGAATCGATCAGATTTAATGAGGCTGGGCTGACTATTAAGAGTGTCAAGGAGATTGGTCATGATCCAATCATGGTTTTCAGTTGACATCTTGGAGGATTCATTGATGTTACTCTCGGAACTACGGGTGGATTTTTTAGCCATTACTTGGAAGAGTAGGGAGGTTTGGTTTTCTAATGAGAATGAAAGAAGAATCAGAGAGGCATGGTAAGTAATGAAACAGAGAGAGACCGAAGGAGCGTATATAGGGAATAAAGGGAGTTATTGATAAGTCTTGGGAAGGGTTTCTTAATAAATGAACAGCCTGTGCTTGTATATCATAAAACTATTCTCACTCTTATCAAAGGAAGTTGAATAATCTATTCATACACGCTACATAGCATATATCTATGCAATTGATTAGTGATATGGTTGGAGATTTTGTTAATTAAATTATTTAATTAATAAAATCTGGGGCTATTGTTATATCCATATTTTTAGTCATGACAAGATGTGATCAGGCAACGGACGACAGGGAATGCAAGGGACAATTTGAGACGAGAAAAGTAAGAAGGCGTTATGGACATCACCAAACACGATACCGACAACGAGAAAAACCAAAAGACTTTGTTAAGCCATAGTCCGAATTTGAAAGAGTAATAGTCAAGTATTATAGCAGGAATGTAATCATTGTAAATCATCTAGTGGATCATATTAAGGTTGGGTAATCAATCCCAACTGCGGTTTTTTCCCATTTACCAATTTTCCACGTCACCAATTTCTTGCGTCATTGTCTTTACATTCTTATTGTCCTTAGTTATTTTATACGAATTAATCAACTCACCGTTTTTAACATTTAACCAACAAATTTTGGTAAAAATAACCAACATCAACAAAGTAAATGGTTGAAAGCATTTAACCTACAAATTTTGGTAAAAACAACCAACATCAACAAAGTAAATGGTTCACATTTCAACTTGGAGTCCAACATCAGTATCTCTTATCCCCCAATACAGCATCAAGATCATCCCACATTCCATTATTCGTACCGTTACCAATATTGCTCTGATCAAGGCCTGGGATTGCAAGTTCTGGAAACTCAATTGCATCCCAATATTCAGCATCAAAACTACTTTTTTCCATCAATGTAGTTCCAGATTCTCTAGATCCAATTGTATTCCCACCATTCTCATTACTGAGCATATCTCTACCACTTACATCATGCTGCACCGGAGGCACTATTGGTAGACCTAACCGACGAGGGAGTTCTAAAGGCAAACTTGGAGGAGATGCAAGCTGAATTCTTTCATTAAAATGGCCATCTCCAGTCAATGTTCTTGTACTTGCATTAATGAAGCCATCATTGGTGGAATTCAGACCGCTTCTATTAATGAAGCCATCATTGGTCAAATTCAGACCGCTTGCCATTGATTGTACATTTAAGATAGAAAATATTTCAGGTGGTGGCCGAAATGAAGGAGAAGGCCGAGGGTGTTGCATCATATGACCAATATTTGTCTGTCCATAAAATCTCTCGGTCATGTCAAGTACATTTCCTGCTAAAGTATTATGTCACATGACAATCAGACCAGGTGTTGGTAGAGATAAATAAATAGGAGTAGGAGCTAATTATTTCATACCTTGATAATGTTGTCACAATGCACTAATATATAATATATATTTATATGTGTTTGTGTATAAACTGGAGAAAACAAGTGTTTTGCTGAACTTCTTAATCTTTATTACGTTCAAACGGTTATAATATATAAAAGAAAACAAACAAGAGAGTGACTCCTACAAACTAGGATCTAAAAACTGAAAGTCCTAAACAAACTCAAACATTAACACCTTATTTTGTAATGCTCCTATCTTTTCTCCACGACCAGTATTATGCTCACCAGAAGCTGAAGACTCGGACAGCATCAACATACATACTAAACTAACAGCTATTCTCTAATGATCATGTCTAAGGACAAGTTAAGATTAAATCCCAACAAACTCCCCCTTAATCTGAACTTGTCTGAACACATTTCTTTACTCCAAGTAAATCTCTCATAGTTTCAAACTTAATAGAAGTCAGTGCTTTGGTGAGAGAATCGACTCTTTGTTCTTCAGTACACACGTGCTTCACAATTATTTCCCCATTCTCTACACATTCACGTATGAAATGATACCGAATGTCTATGTGTTTGCTTCTGCCGTGAAACACTGGATTTTTGGCCAGGTCTATTGCGGATTTGTTGTCAATGAACAACGTTACTGCGCCAATGTTTTGTTCAGTAACTCGAGTTAACAGCTTCCGTAACCAGATGGCCTGACAAGCCGCTGCAGTAGCCGACATGAACTCGGCCTCGCAAGATGAGAGTGCCACGCATTTTGTTTATGTGAGGCCCATGTTATTAAGCTTTTGTTGAGGTAGAAAACCATCCCCCCGGTGCTTTTTCTATCTTCCACGTTACCAGCAAGATCACTGTCTGAGTAACCGATCAGAACTTCATTTTCGTTGTCTCGTGAGTAGATTAAACCAAAGTCCAATGTCCCTTTTACATAACGTAGAATACGTTTTGCAGCAGCCTGATGTAGAAGGGTTGGCTTTTCCATAAACCTACTCACAATGCCCACAGAATACGCTACATCAGGTCTGGTGTGGACAAGATATCTCAAACCTCCAATTATACTTTTAAACTCAGTGGAGTTAACTTCCTTTCCGCCTTCGTCTTTGGTAATGATTTCCTTGGGATGCATTGGGACTTTGGTCGGGTTGCAGTGCAACATACCAGCTTTGTTGAGAATTTTTTTTGCGTACCCCGTCTGTTTAAGCTGGATATATCCATTTCCCTGTTCAACTTCAATACCAAGATAGTAGGTTAGCTTACCTAAATCACACATATCAAACTTACTTGCCATTTGTTCCTTGAACTTGATGATAGCTGCAACACTTGCTCCTGTTATGAGAATATCATCGACATAGACGCCAATTATTGTCACTTCCTTTCCCACACTTTTTGTGTATACAGCCTGCTCATAAGCACACCTGACAAAACCCAATGCCTCCAAACATTTATTTAATTTCGAGTACCAAGCCCTGGGAGCTTGACGAAGGCCGTATAGAGCTTTAAAAAGTCTGTAAACGAGATGTTCTTGTCCTGGTTTGACAAAGCCTTCGGGTTGCCTAACATAAACCTCTTCCTTAATTTCCCGGTTTAAGAATGTTGTTTTAACGTCAAGATGATGGACCTCCCAGTTCCCTTTTGCAGCAAGAGCAAGTAACAAGCGTATTGTCTCAATTCGCGTGACTGGTGCAAACACTTCATCGAAGTCTATGCCTTGTCTCTGCACATATCCTTTGGCTACAATCCTTGCCTTATGTTTAATAATATTTCCGTTTGCATCCCGCTTAATCTTGTATATTTATTTCAGATCAACGGGTTTTCGACCTCGAGGCAGCTCTGTTAACTCCCAGGTTCCATTTTTCTCTACTGCGTCCATTTTAATTTCCATAGCCCTTTTCCATTCAGCTCCCCTGGCCGCTTGAGTGTAATTTGCTGGCTCATCTAACCCCATTAGATATAATTCTTCAATGTCCAAATCAATGGGTTCGGTTTCACCGTAAATTTCAGTCAGTGGCCTGTACCTTTGAGGTCCTTCATCAGAATCTGAGCTCGATATGGACCTGTTTGAGGTGCCCCCCGTTGATATTTCTCTCTCAAAGGCTGACCTAGTCACACTTGGGCTTTGTACATCACTTACAGTGGTGTTACTGAGGTTATTACTTGAAGTTGACAATCTTGTACTTAAGTTGTCATTTTCTTCCCATGTTTCATGACCTTCACTTGATATTTCTGAAAAATTTGTGGCCACAGTAAATAATCCCAGTCGTGTTGTTCCCTCAGTTTCTTCTGACCAGTTCCAGGACTCCCCTTCTTCGAATACTACATCGCGGCTTACACAGATGCCTTTTGTTTCAGGATCATACAGCCTGAACGCCTTTGTACCCGCTTCTTTTCCAAGGTAGATAACTATTTTACTTCTGTTGTCTAGTTTCTTTAAGTTTGCACCATGTACTTTCATGTGAGCTACGCACCCGGAGATTCTAATATGTTCAACATGAGGCTTTTTCCGTGACCAAGCCTCATAGGGTGTAACTCCAGTCACCGCACGAGTAGGGAGCCTGTTAATCAAGTACGTAGCATGTCGGACAGCTTCACCCCAAAACCAATGTGGAAGATTCCTTTCTTTCAGCAAACTTCGTGACATTTCAATCAATGTCCTGTTACGCCTTTCGACTACGCCATTTTGCTATGGCGAATATGGAGCTGAGAAATGTCTGATGATCCCAGCTTCATCACAATATTGATTGAATTCTTTCGAAGTGAATTCTCCCCCGTTGTCTGTCCTAAAAGTCATGATTCTTTTCTCCGGCCCATCTTCAACCAAAGCTCGAAATCGTTTGAAAGCATCAAATGCATCACCCTTGTTTTTTTAACAAATATGTCCACATTACACGAGTGTAATCATCAATTAAAATAAGAATATATTTGTTACCTCCGGGAGTACATGGCGTGATGGGTCCACACAAATCCCCGTGGATTAATTCGAGTGCTTTCTTGGCAGTAAAGCTTGATTGTTGTGGGAATGCTTTTCTAGCCTGTTTTGACATCAAACACCCAGTACATACTTCACTTGGTTGACTGATCTTAGGCATTCCATGTACCATATTCGTTGTTGACATGAGCTTTAGAGCCTTAAAATTGACACGGCCTAAACGAGAATGCCACAACCAATCTTCGTTGTCACGCCTCGCCATTAGACACTTTGCTTCACTGTTATAGATAATAATCTTATAGAGACGATTTGGAGAACGTTTTACCTTCATTAGCAGATCACCTTTGTTGTCATGAACCCAGAGATTTTCTCCTTTAAGTACTATCCTGTAGCCATTTTCAGAGAGATGCCCAAGACTTATAATATTACTTCGAAGAGAGGGAATGTAATATACCTCGTTTAGAGTCCTGCTTTCTCCATTTTTGCACTTCAGAATTATTGAACCCTTTCCCTTTATTTGAACTATCGATCCATCACCGAATTTAACCTGTCCTGTCACCTTCGTGTCAATTTTGTCGAATTTTGAAAATTGTCCAGTCATGTGGTTACTGGCACCATTGTCCAAGTACCACAGATTGGATTTCATCTCCCTTTTATCTTCTCCCTGGCTTAGTTTAGGTGTGATTTGTTTCTCGTTAATCAACAGCGAACCCTTCCCATCCTTTGTATTCTCAACCATCAACAATGCAGGTTCGTCGTCCGGAATTTGCATCATGTTTGCCTCTTCTTTAGCCTCTCTATCGCGTCTCGGTTTCTTACATTCCGCTGCATAATGTCCGTATGCACTGCAGTTAAAGCATCGAACTCTACTCTTATCACGAACACCTCGATTAAATTCTCTACTCATGTTCTTCTGTGAGGTCTCGATGGTTCCTTTTGTTGAGCGTTTCAGCCATTCCTCCTTTGTCAACAAAAGCTTACTCTCATCTTCTTTTTCACGTTCAATCCATTCCTCCTTGGTAAGTAGTAGTTTCCCTTCCCCTGTTTCAGTTTGCCCTTTAATTCTTTCTTCATGAACTTTTAACGAGCCCACAGTTTCTTCTATAGTCATTGACTCAAGATTGCCAAATTGCTCAATGGTAGAAGCAATTTGCAAGAACTTGGAGGGAACCGCGCGTAACAACTTTTTCACCACATAATTTTCCGCCAGGTCTTCTCCTAGTGCACGTATGTGAGTAACCAGGTTGTTCATCTTCATAGAGAAGTCGTCTATTGAAACTGTGTCCTTCATCACCATAGATTCAAATTCTGCCTAAAGGGTCTGTACCTTTGCAGCCTTAACTCGTTCTGCGCCTTGGCACAGTGTCTTGATAGCCTCCCATGCTTCCTTTGCCGTCTCCTTGTCCGCAAGAGAGAGAAGCACATCTTCTGGGATGCCCTGGTATATCGCTGTCAGAGCCACTTTATCCATTTTTTCGTCAACCACCGTTGATTTAGGATCCTTTGGTGATATGGTCGCCCAAACACCATGAGCCTCCATATAAACCTTCATTTTCATCGCCCATGCTGTGTAATTCGCTCTTGTCAGCATGGGGTAGTTCAAACTGATCATTCCATCCTTGTTCTTAGCCGTCTCCATTGATTGCGCCTTTGGCATATACTTGGGCATTAACTAAAAGCCAAGCTCTGATACCAGATTGTTGTCACAATGCACTAATATATAATATATATTTATATGTGTTTGTGTATAAACTGGAGAAAACAAGTGTTTTGCTGAACTCTTAATCTTTATTACGTTCAAACGGTTACAATATATAAAAGAAAACAAACAAGAGAGTGACTCCTACAAACTAGGATCTAAAAACTGAAAGTCCTAAACAAACTCAAACATTAACACCTTATTTTGCAATGCTCCTATCTTTTCTCCACGACCAGTATTATGCTCACCAGAAGCTGAAGACTCAGACAGCATCAACATACATACTAAACTAACAGCTATTCTCTAATGATCATGTCTAAGGACAAGTTAAGATTAAATCTCAACAGATAATTCGTCAGTTGGCCTTGGGTCGTCGCTGCAGGTGATGAAATAATTCTGCCATCAGAAAGATCATTTATGTTTAGGCCACTTGCGGGTTGGTGTACTGATGGCCACTGCGGGACGAGAGTAGGTTCCTCGTCTGGATATGGAGCTTGAATTGGGTTAGCAAACAGAGCAGTTAGTCGCATAAATGAAGGAGAAGGCAAATTGTTTTACATCACACCACCAATATTTGTCTGTTCATAAAATCTTTCGGTCATGTGGAGTCGGTTTCCTGCTGAAGTATTATGTGACATGACAATCATATCAGGTGTTGGCAGAGATAAAAGAAAGAGGAGTATGAGCTAATTGTGCCATACCTTGATTATTCATCAGTTGGCCTCTACCAACAGCCGGACCATCTCCATTTCGTCCACTTGCTGCTTCTCGTGGCATCTGAAGGAATGAAGAACCAGCCTGGGCCCGATTAGCGCCTTGTTGCTCCTTCCGTTTAAGCCTCTTAACGTGCTTCTGAAGTTCCTCTTTCATTTTGTCAGCAAAATCACTCAACTTTTTCCGCTGTTCTGCATCAAGATCCTCAATCCTTATTTTCCCATCATAGATTGATGTTATCTGAGCCTGTAAAATTCTTCTGTCATTCCTCTCTTTAAGTCGTTCAGCTTTGTTCTTCAATCTCTTATATTTCTGGGCAAAGAAGCTCTTGGTATTGTGTGAACGTGATTTTCTTTCGACTTCTGATCTATCGAGAAATTTGTTTATTCTAGATTTTGCTTCTTCTTTTGACGGCTGGCTCATTATCCTCACGGTTACACACGACAACTGCAACCTCTATACCGCATAAAATGGTAAGCTCTCTGACCTTCTTCAATAGCCCTACCTTTCTTTTTCTCAAGCTTTCTTTTCTCTTTTTTCATCAGCTATTCTTGTAAAAACAACTTTTCCTCTACAACCCATATTATCTCTGTGAATAATAATAAGCTATAGTATATGTAAAGATATTGCAGAAATTTTATGCGCAAAAGAACTACACCCCAAGCATCTTATTTATATTAGTTGAAGTCTGCATATTTTCATTTTGACGCGGGAATCTGAAAAATTCAAAAATAATATATATTATCTTACGATATCAAATTTCTTTATTTATTTGGCCAGCTAATTATAAAAGCTAAACTTTAAAATCAAGAACGTAAAGTCTAAAAATCTGTGTAGTCATTTAAGTTGAGAATCTTAGATGCTTTATATAAAGAATATAATATATGGATTTTTACACATAAATTTCGATTAATTATTAGTTCTTTTTTTGATATTACTTGACTTCTTATACAGCCTGTATCTATAGAGTAATATAACAGAAAAATCACGGTTCTATAGTCCTCTATCAATTCTCTACAAATCACGTAATTGATCTGATTTTTTAAAGTCAGATTAATTGCTATAAATTTATGATACAATTATTAGATATAAAATACTATTTCGATTAAATTTAAATAATTATATATATATATTAATTTTAAATTACTAAATAATAAAATAAGGATATTAAATAATATAAATATTTATATTTGTATTAATCCCCAATTTTTCAGTGAGGATATCTTAATCCTGTTATTATATCATTTTATTTTCAGATGGTATTAAGTGGTGAATACCTTAATTTAGTATCTACGATCTTATCCGAATAAATTATTTCTCGAGTTTAACTATATATCTCACTATATTAATATATTTCATATAAAAAGGTGCTCTTTATTTAAATATCATTTTATGTTAATTGAGATGCCTCTAATATTAATTTATTATCTTAGATTATATGTACCTTGAATATATTTTCATCCAAGATAATTATTTTTATCATACTCTTGATTAATAAGATCATTTATGAGCTCTTTTATTTTAAATGTTAATTCGTGATTTGTGTTGGTGTAATAGCAAATCCGTGGCTAATTAATTTCTTTCTTGAATTTAATATTTTTATTTGAAGTAATTGTATAGCAAACTTTTCAGAATTTCAAAGACATAATTTTTATTGTAGTACTAAAATGAATATGGAAGGGTTTGTCCCCCAAATTATAAGAAATTAGGTTTTGGTGAAAATTCGGGGGTTTTGTAGGTAATTGAATTTTCATGGAATTGTTTGAGGATTTGAGTTGATTGTTGAATGAAGATTGAATTTGGGGTGGGGTGGGGTGGGGTGGGGTGGGTGGGGTAATGTGAAACTGTCACGGAAAACATGGAAAATGGCGGCTTTGTGGTGGCCGACCAAAAAAATGAGGAGAAATGAGGGAGTTGGGGTGTTGCGTGTGTTGATGTGTGTGCGTGTTGGGTCCTGTGTGCGCATTTATGTGTGGTGCGGGTGAGTGATAGAGCCGCCACGAGAGTCAATGGTGGCGGCGATGGTCGCAGAGAAACAAGAAAGAGACATGAAAAAAGGGAGAGGGAGAAGGAGAGATTGGCGAGAGATTTGAAAAAGAGAGAGATAAAGAGAAATAGAGGGGCAGCGGGGATATGTTAGTGTGTGTGACCTATAGACAACACTATTATGTTAATGTTATGAGACATTTGTATTATTAATTATGATTCTATGGATTATTGTTTAGTAATTTATTATATCTTAATTTTCTGTGATAAAATGTTAGATTATTAAATCCTTGGAATATGATATGTAAATTTATATCTCTAAGTATGTGACTTAGAAATGAGATTATAAGAATAGTATTGATATTCCTAACGGTCCCTAGTGAAGTATTATTGTTAAGGGACGATAATAAATACGTTGAGACTAGTGTGTTTGTTAACGGATGATCACATCTCATTGATCATAGGTATGGTAATATTAAAGTCAAAACACAGGCACATGTATTAGATACATGTGCTGGATTGACCCGTTTTGAGATACTACATGTTTAAAGTGTCGTAAGTTAATCTCACAGTGATAATGATGTATTGGTCTTTGGACCTGAAATTATTATATTTCTATACGAGAATTAATATACTTTGATACTATTGAAAGTTATCCTTGACCGGGTCATAATAAAAGTAGACATTGAGTATATTATGAATTGTATGAGAAATATGAATGATCTAGATGGGATTTGGCCCTCATATATTAAATGAGTGATATTATTGGCCTCTTAATTGAGTCAGACTATAAAATGCATGGTCGTGCTCAAATACTGACTTGTTTACTAGTTTATTCATTGATCAAGGAAATAAGGATTAAACGTTAACAGAGGATGATACAATGCATGCCTCGAGTTTGATCTATAATATAAGGCTAAAAGGATTATATTATATTGTACATTATTCATGAAATATTTAATTGAATCACCAATTATTATTATTACTTGGGGAGCAATGATGTATTACTAGATGACACTCATTGTTTATAATTTTATTATTAGAAAATATAATTATTGCCAACGTAATAATAACCTAAAGGGTCACACACAAAGAACGTTTAAAACATAGTGTTATTTAAATTATAAATTATAAATTATTATTATTATTATTTCGAATTTAATTATTAATTTAATTAAGTGAGACTTGATTAATTGTATATATATCAGAATTCGAATTTAATAATAATATAAATCCAAAATTAGAATGGGTCATTTTTCAGAAGCCCATTAGGTTTAGGGTTAGGCCTTAATACTCTCTCCCCTATATATACATTAAGATGTATATTTTTAGGGTTACTTATCACGTTACGTTTTTTGAGAAAAAACCCTAGCAGCTCTACATCTTAGAGAGGCTAGAGAGAAAGAGAGAGAAGAAGAGGCAACCAAATCGGCTAGTACCGGCTCCGGAAATCGTTGGACGATCGAACGTTCATGTGGATACCTTGGAGAGCAGATCTTCACAAAGAGGGCTGTTATGGTTCATGACGAACAGAACTTCCATCACAATCAGAAGGAAAGCTTTATTTAGGTAAACATCTATTCTCCATAATTATCCAGACATTATACATAGATCCTGCGGTAGGGATTCAATTTTTTTTATTTTCCGTTGCATTTTATTGTATGAATCCCTAATAATAGTATCAGAGCTATGTGTATAATGAGATGATTCGGTTACTGTTTGACAGTTTTTTAATATATTAAGCATGAATCAGATCTTCCATGTATGTATATTGATACCGTTTATGTATGAGATTTAATCTGTATGTTGTTGTGTTGATCAATGATCAAACTATTATATAAAGTTTTCTATATATTCACATGATGTATATGTATATGATGATATCAACATGTAATATTTTGCCATGACTGATCAGTATGCGATTTGTATGTTATGCTTGATGTCTGGTTTATAGCTAGTGATCTAAACTATTGAACATATGGTGTATTGACATGATCTGTTAAACGGGGAATGATTCATATATATATGATACATGCTTCTGAAATCAGATAGGATCTGTAGTTCTGAAATTGAGATTTATGTACAAGACTGGTCTTCCGTTGATGCACAGAATTGAGTATCCGTTGATGGATTTATCCATTGAAGTATAATATAATTAATCCGTTGATGGATTTATCCATTGAAGTAAAATATGCTTTATCCGTTGAAGTATAATATGATTTATCCATTGATGGATTTATCCGTTAAAGTATAATGTGCATTATCCGTTGAAAATGCATATGATGCAGTAATGGAAGATACTGGTTCAGATATGATCTGTAGTTATAAATTGAGATTTCTACAAGAATGGTCTTCCGATTTTTTTTCTTCTTCAAGCTGACCTGACAGCTCGACCCCAGCCTGGGCCTGCTGCCCCCGGACCCCCGCTATATTTTTTTTGAAGTTCTTTATTTGTTTATTTGAGCATTGTGCTGGTTATGGCCTTAAGACCTTTAGATTAAAGTTTATGGTTTTGGCTTTATAAATACGACTTGCATGTCATTTTCATTTTTCTTGTAACTACTTAACCTCGAATGTAACTCGGGTTTTCTTATGTAAGTACATTAGTATAGGTTGTTTTAATGTAATGTACTTCTAGAAGGGGTGATCCAAAAGGAGGAGCAACAATCGAGACAAGAAGAGTGAAGACTTGTAATTGTATTTATTATTTTCACCATAGATTGACCTTGATCCTTTCATTAGCTTGAAAGAATCACATAGGATAAAGGCCATAACCAAGCAAATTTACATACCGTACTTTACATATTGATGTATGAATGTATGTATAGAATAGTTAATGATGCATGCTTTAATTAAATTAATCATGCATGAATGTGTGTATTAGATACGTCACCCATGCCATGCCTGCTAAACAAGATAAAATCTGTAACGACTCAAGATTTTAAAATTTACAAACGATTATGAGATTCTCGTGTTTATGAAATATGAAATAAAATACGAATCTTCTTTATTTCCGACATGGGGCGATTTTGTCAAAAACGGGTGCATTGAACTTGTAAGGTTGTGGGTTTAAAGCGAGACCGATGTGACTCCCTCACTACCTCGAAATTAAATTATTGACGAGTATTGATCAACACTAGATTCAGTGGGATAGGAGGGTCTTGTCACTGTCAGCATTAGCATGTCTTGATTTCATTACCAATAATAGAATATAGTTCCCAGAACGGGTTAACTCTTCAGAGTAATGCTTTCTAATAGCTCCTACACCTGTAACCAAGAAATATCTTATTCAAGGAAAAATTGGGAATCTCTTTATGATGGGATCATGATAGTTATAATACTAACAAAACCCTAGTGTTTATATTAAGTTGTTTAGATGCCTTCCAATAAGTCCAACGCATTAACCCCTACATCGATAAGGAGTGGGTTCTCCAGAGCGAAGTACTCCCATCTATCGAGGGATGACGTGTTGAAGTATATGATACTTTTTAGACCTTTGGGTTTGACTTAAATAAGTTACCACATTAAGATTGTGAACTTAGAGGCATAGAGTTTTGTGAGATTTATTGGATAAATATGAATAAATGTTGTTCCACTAAACTATCCAAGAGTTATATAGTTGATATAATTGACAAATGCTGTTTACCTAAATAATCTTATTTTGGGAGAAAAGTCAAAGCTGACCTAAGATATGATGAAATATGGATCTTGGCTCACTAGAAAGTATATAGAAGATATTCTTTCCGAATTAATAGTTAGGGCTATTAATTTGATAACAATAGTGGGGGATATATATCTTGAATATATATGAATAATCACTTGAACATAATTTAATAATTATCGACTAATTTATCTTATGCATCGTTAAAAATTATAGATATCTAATGGCAAACAATTCAAACAACTTCTCTGTGTGATCAGTCCTTGAGAAGGACAAGCTGACAAGAACAAACTTCCTTGACTGGCAGAGGAACTTCAGGATTGTCCTCAAATAAGAGCGCAAGCTATATATAATAGATACTCCTCGCCCTACACCTCTCCATGAAGGAGCATCCCGTGCTCAACATAATATTTATCAGAAACTTATCGATGATGGCACAGATGTTTAATGTCTCATGTTAGCGACCATGAGTGCTGAACTTCAGAAACAACATGAGAATATGGATTCTTATGATATGATTGAGCACCTTAAACGTATGTTTGAAGGACAGGCTCGTCAGGAAAGGTTTGATACTTTTAAGTCATTGAACGCATGTAAGCAGGGAGAACGTGATCCGGTTGGACCGCGTGTTCTAAGGATGATAGGGTATATTGAGTACTTTGTCAAATTGGGTGCCCCGATTGCTATGGAGCACCAGATTGATCTAATTTTGCAATCTTTAAACAACATCTATTCTCAATTTGTGATGAAATAAAATATGAATGAGATAAATAAGAACCCCACCGAATTGTTGGCTATGTTGAAAACTGATGAGACCAACATTCAGAAGGCTTCCCCTACTCCCATGTTGATGGTGAAAAAGGGGAAGGCCAAAGGAAAGGGTAAATGGAAAGGTAAGAGGAAGCTGAGATCTAATCTAATGCCAATCCGAAACCTAATCTGACCAAAGCTTTGAAGCCTAAAGGTGGTATTCCAAAGGTTGGTGATTGTCACTATTGCAAGAAACCAGGTCATTGGAAGAGAAACTGTCATGCTTATTTGGAGGATCTGAAGAAGAAGAAGGCTGCTGTTGCTGCTTCTGATTCAGGTATTTATGTTATAGAAGTCAATTTGTCTACTTCTACATCTTGGGTATTAGATACTGGATGAGAACGTTCTCATATTTATATAAATATACAGGAACTGCAGGGAAGTAAGATATTGGCGAAGGGAGAAGTCGACCTACGAGTTGGCAATGGAGCAAAGGTTGCTGCTTTAGCTGTAGGGACTTATCATTTATCGTTGCCCACTGGGCTTGTTTTAGAACTAGATAACTATTTTTACGTGCCTGCGATTTGCAGAAACATTATTTCAGTTTCTTGTTTGGACAAGAAAGGTTTTTTATTTTTGATTTAAAACAATAGTTGTTCCTTTTCATTGAATAATGTTACCTATGGGGTTGCACGTTTATTTAATGGTTTATATGTTCTTAATTTAGATACTCTTGTCTATAACATAAATAATAATAATAAACGTAATAAGATGAAAGACTCAAATTAAACAGACCGTTGGCATTGTCGTTAAGGTCACATAAATGAGAAACGCATTTCCAAATTACATCAAGATGGTTACTTGGATAAGTTTAATTTTGAATCATACGAATAATACAAATCTTGTCTCATTGGAAAAATGGCTAAATATCCTTTTACCGAATAAAGTGAAAGGGCCACCAAACGATTAGGACTTATACATAGTGATGTATGTGGTCCAATGTGTATGATGGAAAAAGGTGGATTTTATTATTTCCTTACATTTACTTACGATTTCAAGAGATATGGATATGGTATCTTTTGAAGAACAAATCCGATTCTTTTGAAAAGTTCAAGAAATGTAAGGCCAAAGTGGAAAAGCAAACAGGGGAAAATATAAAAGTTCCACGATCAAATCGTGGAGGAGAATACTTAAGCCTCAAGTTTAAAGGTTTCTTGAAGGAGTGTGGTATCGTATCACAACTTACTCCTCCTAGAACGCCTCAATGGAATGAAGTTTATGAGAGGAGAAATTGTACCTTGTTGGACATGGTGTGATCGATGATGAGTCTAACAGATCTTCCAATAAGTTTCTGGGGTTACGCTCTAGAAGCGGCTGCATATACACTAAACCGAGTTCCAACTAAATCAGTTCAAAAGACTCCATATGAGATATGGACTGAGAAACGTCACAGCATGTCATTTATGAAAGTACGGGGATACGAAATGTTTGTGAAACCCTTGGTATCTGACAAGCTAGGACCAAAATCAGATAAATGTTTTTTTGTGGGATATCCTGAAGAAACTAAAGGGTATATTTTCTATAATTCTACCGAGAACAAAGTGTTTGTTGCTCGAACCGCTGTATTTCTTGAAAGAGAGTTACTTTCGAAGAAAATAAGTGGGAGGACTATAGATCTCGATGAAGATCGAGTTGTACAAAATAACATTGAACCAGAGTTGGAAAGTGGGAAGGAAGTACATCAAAATATTCCTGCTCCGGAAACACAGGTTGTTCGTAGATCTAGTAGGGCTCGTCAACATCAGAGAGATATTATGGATTTTTCTTAACTTAAGATGATGATGTAATGCTCATAGACAATGATGAGCCTCTTACCTACCAAGAATCTATGAATAATCCAGACTCCGAGAGATGGCTAGAGGCCATGAAATCTGAAATGGAATCCTCAAAATGAAGTATGGACTTTAGTTGATCCACCTGAAGGGTTAAAACCTATAGGGTGCAAGTGGATTTTCAAGAAGAAAACTGACATGGATGGTAAAGTATAGACCTATAAAGCGCGGCTAGTGGCAAAATGTTTCAAACAAATTCATGGTATAGACTATGATGAGACTTTTTCACCAGTTGCTATGGTCAAGTCCATCAGGATTTTGCTATAAATAGCTGCTTACTACGACTATGAGATTTGGCAAATGGATGTCAAAACTGATTCCTTAAATGGGAGCCTTGAAGAGGATGTATACATGATACAATCTAAGGGTTTTGTCGATCACAAGTTTGCTAAGATGGTCTGTAAGTTGCTTCGATCTATTTATAGATTGAAGCAAGCCTCAAGGAGATGGAATCATCGTTTTGATGAAACAGTCAAAGAATTTGGCTTTATTCAAAACGAAGATGAACCATGTGTTTACAAGAAGGTTAGTGGGAGCCATGTGGCATTCCTAGTACTATATGTAGATGACATATTACTAATAAGGAATGACATACCTTTTCTACAGGCTGTTAAGAGTTGGTTGGGAAATAGTTTCTTGATGAAGGACTTAGGTGATGCTATCTTTATATTAGATATCAAGATCTATAGAGATAGATCAAGGAAATTAATTGGCCTAAGTCAGAGTAAATAGATTGACAAAGTATTGCATCGTTTTGGGATGCAAGAGGCAAAAAAGGATATGTCCCAATGTCTCATGTGATATTGATCTCAAAAGACAACTGCCCTAAATCATTAGATGATAAGGGCCGTATGAGCAAAGTTCCATATACTTCGGTAATTGGATCTATAATGTATGCGACGATATGTACTCATCCTGATATTTGGTATGCCTTGAGCATGACGAGTAGATACCAGTCTAATCCAGGTGAGGGTGTCACTGGACAGCTGTCAAGAATATTCTTAAGTACTTAAAGAGGACTAAAGATTCATTCTTGGTGTATGAAGGAGATGAGAAGCTGGTTGTAAATGGTTACACTGATGCTAACTTCCAGACAGACAGAGACGATTCAGTATCTCAGTCAGGTTTTGTGTTTTTCCTTAATCGAGGTGCTGTAAGCTGGAAGAGTTCAAAGCAAGAGACAGTAGCTAATTCCACAATGAAAGCTGAATATATTGCTCCTAATGTAGCAGCCAATGAGGCTGTTTGGATACAGAAATTCATAACGGGAATTGGTGTGGTTCCATCAATCACAGATCCAGTTGATCTTTACTGTGATAATAATGGAGCCATCGCGCAGGCTAAAGAACCAAAGTCCCATTCCCGGGAAAATCATATACTTAGGAGATATCACCTTCTTTGAGAGATTAATGAAAGAGGAGATATACATATATATAAAGTGCATACTGATGATAATGTTGCAGACCCACTGACTAAGGCTTTGTCGCAGCAAAAACACGAAGGTCATACTAGTTCCGTGATAAAATTTTAGATTAATAAATGTCCTTTGAATATGATATGTAAATCTATATCTCTAAGTATGTGACTTAAAAATAAGATTATAAGAATAGTATTGATATTCCTAAAGGTCCCTAATGAAGTATTATTGTTAAGGGATGATAATAAATACGTTGAGACTAGTGTGTTTGTTGACTGATGATCACATCTCATTGATCATAGGTATGGTGATATTAAAGTCAAAACACAGGCACATATTTATTATCATAGGAAATATCAGGAAATGACAAATAATAATCTCAACTTCTTTTGAAATTAAATGATTAATCTCCTAATAACTCATGTATAGTATGAATTATCTTGTACAAAATCCGTCACTTTACGGGTGATAGTTGTATTTGAAAGGAATATGTCCTAAGTCCAATCATGTATTAGGATTTAGGAATAACTTTTATGTAATCTGTTTTGATTTCATTGATATTAATAAAAGACTTGTTTTGTTTTTATTACGGGCTCTATCTATTTAAGTGTTTAAATAAGATATACCATAGTTTAGAGTAAAGCTTTTTATGGATTATGATGAGATCATAATAGTGAGACCTAAAATATGATAACTCTAAACTTAAATAGTTCCGGGTCATAGGATTACTAACTGGTAATTAATAATCCGCAAAGATCGGTACATACTATGCTTGCTTCATTATGAAGGATGTCTGTTCTCATAAACATTTGTGTGGTGACACTATAGCTAGTATGTAGGTGCTTATTATAAAATAAGTTCACTGAACATGACTCGCCCGGCTGAACAACTGATGGAGTTCACTCACGTGTCAGCAGTTGTTCACATAGTGATAGTTGTACAAGTATCCTTAGACTTGAGGTCATCATAGTCATCTTGTGTACACTGAACTATGCTTTGGTTTAGTTCTTAGTCTCCAGGGACAATTATTAGGGCTCTAATGGGTATAGGAATTTGTACACGAAGATAGTGTATGATCAATAAAGGATCTACCCCTTCCAGTGAAGGAAGCGAATGTTCAAGGCTGATCCACTTATGCTAGTTCAGGAATCTCTGGCCAGAGTGAATGAAATTAGAAAGGAGTTTCTAATTTGCATAGAACTACGCATAGTAAATGGTAAGTAAGTGATTAAATTAGATAGGCTTGACACGAGATCCATGACTTGTATTTAATCGGGACATTATAGGGTGGAAGGAGTTTATTGTACGGTAACTATTCACTGAATAGGTTCTTGGTATTCTAAGCAGTGAATTCATATTATCTGGATAGTTGCGATATGCTGAGAAGTATCCCTCACGATGTAGAATAAATGTGATTAATTAATTAATCATATTTAATAAATTAGAGAATTTATATAAATAATGATAAAATAGTTTTATTATTATTTATTTCTTCTATCGGCTTAATATTAAACCTACAGGGTCACACCATAAAAAGAGAATGATTTAATGGTGGAGGAATTAATTAATAATGGCTAATAATTATTTATTTATGAAATAAATAATTAATTGGCAAATTTAACAATTGATTAAATGAGATTTAATTGATTATAAATTAATTAAGAAAAGTTCTTAATATTATTAATTAAAAGATTTAATTTTTGGAAATTAAATCAAGAGAGAGAATTATTTCTAAAGTGTTTAGAAAAGGATTAATAATTAAAAGGTGTTTTAATTATTAATGAGAATAATAAATGGGATAATAATAATAATATTTATGGGAAAATTTCACCTGAAAATTTTGCCTATAAATATACTATTATAAACCCTATTTTTATTCTAACCCAAAAATAACCCAAAAGTTTTAGAAAACTAAATTCTCTCCACCTCCTTCCTCCTCCTTAACATCGTTTTCTTGGTGGATACCGGTGGAGTGTTTCACACTTGAGGAGCAACTGCTAAGGATCTCTGATCGTTGTCTCCGAATTATTTTAAAGGTTAGATTCGATCCCTATATTTTTACCATGATTTATATGCTTTTATTTGGATTTTATATGTGCGAAAGTGTTTTGCCATGCCCCCGCTACGATTAAAAATCCAACAGTATTCAGACTTAGTTTAGTTTTAAGATAATATTGAAAACTTCTCAAACAACGGTACTTTATTTCTAACCGTAACTTCTTTTAAATACAAATTCACTTGTTCTTCATTTGAATGCTTCAAATATCTTTCTGGAAGAAATTGTACTAATGATAACTCGTATCGCATCATGATTCCTACGGTTCGCGGTAAATTCATTTATAATATCTATTACGATATGCTCTAATTTTTACTAGGAACTTTAATGGTTGTAGTAATACATTCGGTCTTTAGTGTTCATCCTCAATTCACTAACCCGTGAAATGTTTAGTTTTCCAACTTAAAATTTCTTTTTAAACATTAGGTTACGAATAGTCTCTTTAATATCCTGCTCTATATTGGTACTTATCATATGAATAGAATATCACGAATGATATATTTCACTCACAATTATTCGTTTATCATCCTTCTTACTTAGGAGCACTCTTCTTATCAATTCAGTCCCGTTTTTTAATTACTTTTCGTTGGTCGACTTATTTTCTCGGACACTTGGACAACACAACTATTTCAAATCATTTTCCAATTGCGTGAACTCAACTCTTGACTCTAGTTACTAACTTCATAATTCCTTTGGTCACCTTCGTCAATGAGCCTAAAATCTACAGCCTCTTTTTATAGCTTATAGTATACAAAACAATATTACCTCTTTTGTATGAAACTCAACATCAAAAGTTGAATATCGTCATACTCTTTCAATAGTCTTGAAGTATATGAAACTCATTTTCCCTATTGTGTCGATACACATCTTAGTCCTTTTTGTAGTTCATTGCTAAATATTACCAAAATTCATATATCCTAAAGTAGTTTTAACACTTTTACTGATAAAAACCTCTTCTTTATTTTCTCTCAACTATGTCATCTTTGTTACTGGTATCACAATCTTGGAAACATATCTTGAACAACTTTTTCTAGTATCCTGAAAGTCTAAGAGCACTCCAAGCTACATTATTATTTTAAACGCTTTTCAAAATACAATGCTTCAATGTTATCAAGTTCTATAAACAATCGTATACAACTAACCATAAATCCTAAAAATAATTTAAGAATCCTTCATTGAATCACATATTCTTTAGAATTTTTCTTAACATCATTGCGTAGTATTTTCACTATATTACCTTTAAAGTTCGTGTGATCTCTTAAATCATACGTACATGATAATATCATTATATCATCACAAGTCCTAATTACAACATCTCTAACTATTACCTCAAGCCCAATTCATAAATTTTAAAAAAAACTTGGTGTATCTTTAGCCAAAAGGCATCACTACAAAATTATGAGGTCCATATCTAACATAAACATCTTACAGGGTTATTATAATCAGTGATATTCTATTCTCAAGTGAATCTTAGAAGATTAGGAAATTTCTTACTTAACTAACCAATCTTAGGTAAAAATACTAATTCTTAATTATCCATTTATTAAATTACATTAATTCTTATTAAGGTGCATAGTTTTATCTTCTTTCTTTACAAGCAACTAATATATTATCCATTACGACACATGAATCTATCATAATTTTATCAAGTAACTTTTCTCATCATACGACTAGTTATTTCATTATAATTCAATTCATTTTGCATGATATTCCGAATTAAATTATCATACTCATTAACAAATCTTTTACAACTCTACTTTTTCTATCGGGTGACAATCCTGATAGTTCCTTAAGGAGCATATTTAAACTCATTAAATTAAAATCTCTTCGATCATATGGGTTAAGATAACTTTACTTAAAATGACATTATGATCCTATAGAGTATATCTCACTATCATATTATAAGGGCGTGCATTTATCTTATTTCTTGAGGATGCGTTCTTCGACGAAATCTTCATTCTTCCCTCATTTAGAGTAATATCTTTTTCAAGTTAAATAAAAAATCTTATTCATGTTTTGATTATATGGTTTTGGATGCCATCGTGTATTTGTCTCACAGTACAGCTGATATGGTCGACATTGAATCCAAATGACTTCTTATGGGTAACTAGACTTTAAGTTTCTCCTTACAAATGTTATAAATTATAGTTTTTCCTCATTTAGATTATTGATTAATTATGTAGTTATAGATCTTGGTTGATCCTTCTACCTTCTCATTATCTATCAATGTGGTCATATCTGACTTGGTTAAACTATTTGTGTACTTCAGGTTTGGTCCTCCTCAAACTCTCATTTCTATCGAGTGACACAGCTTATTGCTTATATTTTGAATTTTACTTATTAAATTAAAAATATTCTTTAACTTACTCTACTTGCCAATGGAATCTTTGATCAGAATATGATTCTTTGCACTTGCCTCTTGTTAGGAATATGTGTATTAGTTTGATGATAAGTTAAGCAAAACACTTAAGTAGAAATCTAGTGTTTGTAGCCTCAACGGATAAGACCATCTTGGCTATCCGTTGAAGGAGTAGCCTTACTTAGCAATAAGTTTGGTATTGTAGCACATTTCACTCTCTGGTTTCAAGCTGTAATTCTTAGATGTTGTTAGGAAATAATCAGTCATGTTGACTACTAATGGATGTACAAATAGGAGGGCTAATTGTAAATATTTCATGCTTTGTAATTTTGTATAAGTGAAGAAGTGTCAACGGATATTGAAGACCTTCAACGGATAAGAAACAAAGCTTCAACGGATGTCTCTAATACTTCAACGGATAAATATCCATCAACGGATAAGTGCTTCAACGGATAAAGCTTCAACTGCTAGAGCATCAACGGATAAAGCCATCAACGGATGAAAGCTTCAACGGATGCTCAGTCTCATAGCAGTTGATAGTGACAGTTAACAAAGCTGACAGAGGCACATGGATTGACAGAGATGTGGTAGCCTATTTCAGGAACAGCAGAAAAAGCAGCCGTTTTTAGTCTGGTTCAAAATGGAAAGTCAACAGATAATTCCATATTACACTGGATAAAAATGGAATAGAAACAAGTGGAGAACTATTTTATTATTGTACTTTATCTTTGTCTTCACTTGTAAACTTGGTGGTATATAAACCAAGTAGTAGCTAGTAATTAGATGTGAATTTTCCCTGAGCTGTTTAGAAATATCAAGAGAGAAAATCATCTAGTTTGTACTAGGAAGCAGCTGTGATTTAATTTTGAATCACAGATTTTCTGAAATAACACATCTCTGGTGGAACAACAAATCCACCAGAAAAGTTTTTAAGTTCTTTGTGTTCATTACATTTGTGTTTGAATATATATCTGTCTGCATCAGCTCCAAGCAATTCACACACATTTGATCACTCAAACACTTAGCCTTACAAACTGCTCAAAACTTGAAAAAGTTTTGAGATTTACATTCAACCCCCCTTCTGTAAATCTCATTGTTAGTCCACTGGGAATAACAATTGGTATCAGAGCAAGCTCTTAACATATAAAGAGTTTAAAGATCTATTATGCTAACATCATGAGTGCACAGAAGAATTCTCCTGTTACCATCATAAATAGGAAGGATATTGGTGTAAAGATTCCAGTCCTGGAAAAGGATAATTATCATCACTGGAAAGTGAAGATGCATTTATATCTTCTTTCTCAAGATGAAAGCTACATCAACTGTATTGAAAATGGTCCTCACATCCCTCACAAAGTAGCCACAGCTGCCACTGCAACAGTTGTTGTTGGACAGTCCATTCCCAAGCCAAAAGCATAATGGACTATTGAAGACATGGAAGAAATCCGCAAGGATAAGAGAGCCATGAACATTTTGTTTAATGGCTTAGATCAAGATATGTTTGACAATGTCATCAATAGCCAAACTGCAAAGGAAGTTTGGGATACTGTACAAATCATCTGTGAAGGTACTGAGCAGGTCAGAGAAAACAAGATGCAGCTTCTTATTCAACAGTATGAATATTTTCACTTTGAAGAAGGTGAATCACTAAATGATACCTTCAACAGGTTTCAGAAACTGTTGAATGGATTGAAGCTGTATGGTAGAGTGTACCAAGTCAAGGATTCCAATTTAAAATTTCTTAGGTCTCTGCCAAAGGAGTGGAAGCCCATGACTGTCTCCTTGAGAAATTCTCAAGATTATAAGAACTTCACACTTGAAAGATTATATGGAATTCTGGAGACTTATGAACTTGAAATGGAGCAGGATGAGCTGTTGGAAAAGGGAAAGAGAAAAGGAGGAACAGTTGCTCTTGTAGCTGACAGTGAGAAGATGGAAGCCAGGAATGAGGAGAAGACAATGCCAAGTCTCAAAATTGGTACAAGCAAATCAGAATCAAGCAAGGGTAAAGAGCAAGTTGCTGAGAATGAAGACAATTCCAGTCAGGATGAATCTGATGATATTGAAGAACATTTGGCCTTTCTGTCCAGGAGATTTGCAAAAATGAAGTTCAGGAAAAATACAAAGTTCACTAAGCCAAACAAAAACATGGTGGACAAATCAAAGTTCAAATGTTACAACTGTGGCATTAGTGGACACTTTGCAAGTGAGTGTAGGAAGCCAAACTCTGAGAAAAAGAAATTTGAGCAAGTTGATTACAAAAAGAAGTATTTTGATTTGCTCAAACAAAAGGAAAGAGCTTTTCTCACTCAAGATGATTGGGCAGCAGATGGGGTAAATGAAGATGATGATGTGGAATATGTCAACCTAGCCCTGATGGCTAATTCTGATGAAAATGAAACTAGTTCATCAAGCAACCAGGTAATTACTACTGATCTCTCTCAGCTTTCTAAACATGAATGCAATGAAGCCATAAATGATATGACCAATGAATTATATCATTTGCGTGTTTCCCTTAAATCACTAGCAAAAGAAAACACTAGGATCAAGGAGAATAATGTGTTTTTAAGTGATAGGAATGCTGTGTTAGAGGATCAGGTAATTGAGCTTGAAAAGATGAAACTTAAATGCTTGACTGTTGAAAGTGAACTAGCAGAAGCTGTTAAGAAAGTAGAAATTCTTTCTACACAGTTAGAAAGTGAGCAAGAGGTAATCAAGGCCTGGAAAACATCTAGGGATGTTAGTATTCAGATTGCAAAGGTTCAGGGAATTGAATCATTCTGTGAGGATGCCTGAAAGAAAAACAAAAAGGAGTTAGAATTAATTGATGGATTGTCAACGGATGTGGAATCAACGGATGATGAAAGTTATCCGTTGAAGGAAGAAAAGGAGCATCCGTTGAAGGCTCATCAATTAAAACAGGCAAGTTCTGTTAAAAATAAAAATCTCAATAAAAAGAATGATTCAACTCTCAAGAACTTTGTCAAAGAAGGAGCTAGCACATCCAGAGATGTCAGTAAGGTGAATATAGGACACATGACTTTAGATCAGCTAAAAGATAGGCTTAAGTTGGTTGAGGATAAGAAGGAAACTATGGGATATGGCTTGATTTCAAAAGAAAATGTCATCATTGATGAAGTTGCACTGGTTGATGGTCTCAAACACAATTTATTGAGCATCAGTCAACTATGTGACAGAGGGAATACTGTTTCCTTCAATTCTGAAGCCTGTATTGTCACAAGTAAAAAGGACAATAAAGTGGTTCTAACTGGAGTTAGAAAAGGGAATGTGTACTTAGCTGATTTCAACTCTACAGATGCAGAATCCATAACTTGTCTTCTCAGCAAAGCAAGTCCAGTTGAAAGTTGGCTATGGCACAAGAAGCTGTCCCATTTGAATTTTAAGACAATGAATGATCTAGTCAAAAAGGACTTAGTTAGAGGAATGCCTCTAGTGGAATTCACAAGGGATGGGCTGTGTGATGCTTGTCAGAAAGGAAAGCAAAGGAAAGTATCATTCAGTAAGAAGCTTGAATCTGCAATTGATGAACCACTATAACTTCTACACATGGATCTTTTTGGACCAGTCAATGTACTGTCAATTTCAAGGAAAAGATATTGCCTAGTGATTGTAGATGATTTCTCAAAGTTTTCATGGGTTTATTTTCTTAAATCAAAGGATGAAGCTAGTGAAATCATCATCAATCATATCAAGCAAGTCAACAATCATCCTGATTTCAAAGTAAGGAATATTAGGAGTGACAATGGAACTGAGTTCAAGAATTCATCCATGAAGTTGTTCTGTGAAGAAAGTGGGATCATGCATGAGTTCTCAGCTCCAAGAACTCCACAACAAAATGGTGTGGTGGAAAGGAAGAACGGATCACTAATTGAAGCTGCAAGGACAATGCTTGAAGAGTCAAAACTCCCAACTTATTTTTGGGCTGAGGCTGTTAACTGTGCATGTTACACTCAGAATATTTCTCTAATCAATCAAGCAAAATGCATGACTCCCTATCAATTATTCAAGAGAAGAAAACCAACTTTAAACTTTCTACATGTCTTTGGTTGCAAATGCTACATCTTAAGGAATCAATCTGATCACAAAGGGAAGTTTGATGCAAAGGCTGATGAAGGAATATTTGTTGGTTATTCTGCTGGAAAATCATATAGGGTCTACAATCTAAGAACCAACATTGTCATGGAATCTGTACATGTTGTGTTTGATGATAAAAAGATTGATGGACTAACAGATGAGGGACATCATGAAGGACTCAAATTTGACAACATTGAGATATACTGTGATGATAGTGAAAGTGAGAATGATGAAGAAGGCATATCAAGAAGAATTCAGAATCTGCCTTTGGATAATGCACAGAATGCTGCATCCGTTGAAAGTCATAATTCAGCTTCCGTTGAAAGAAGCAGTGCAGCATCCGTTGAAAGACAAGGTGCATCATCCGTTGAAGTTCATAATGAAGCATCCGTTGATCGCAGTCTGTCAACGGATAATCAATTCACTTCATCAGTTGATAGAGCTCCCAATTCCTTTCAAAGGATCAGCAACTCAGGGGGAGTTTCAACAAATCAACATTCTATCTCACATCATGACAATACTGAGGCAACCTCATCTAGGGCTAATCTACCACCTCAAAGGAAATGGACCAAGAATCACCCTTTTGAACTAATCATTGGTGATGCTACATCAAAAGTACAAACTAGAAGGGCTACTCAAGATGAATGTCTGTATAGTAGCTTTCTATCACAGGAGGAACCTAAGAGAGTGGAAGAAGCTCTATTGGATCCGGATTGAATTTTAGCAATGCAAGAGGAGCTAAACCAATTTGAAAGGAACAAAGTATGGAAGCTAGTACCCAAGCCAAAGAACAAGAGTTCCATTGACACAAAATGGGTATTCAGAAACAAGATGGATGAAAATGGCATTGTCATAAGGAATAAAGCCAGATTGGTTGCTAAAGGCTATTCTCAACAAGAGGGAATAGATTTTGATGAAACATTTGCTCCAGTTGCCAGACTTGAAGCCATCAGAATCTTTCTAGCCTATGCAGCTAATGCCAATTTCAAAGTCTATCAGATGGATGTCAAGAGTGCATTTCTAAATGGGGAATTGAAGGAAGAAGTTTATGTAAGCCAACCTCCAGGTTTTGAAGATCAAAATTTTCCAGACCATGTGTATTATCTGTTGAAAGCACTCTATGGACTAAAGCAAGCACCTAGAGCCTGGTATGAGACTTTGTCAAAGTTCCTTCTAGATAATCATTTCACAAGAGGTACTGTTGACAAAACTCTCTTCTTTAGAAATGTTAATGGCTCTAAGATACTTGTACAAATTTATATAGATGATATTATATTTGGATCTACAGATGATAAGCTTTGTAAAAAGTTTGCTAAATTAATGCAAAGTAAATATGAAATGAGCATGATGGGAGAGCTAACTTACTTTCTTGGTTTACAAGTTAAACAAGTTAGTGGTGGAATTTTCATTAGTCAAACTAAATATATTTATGATCTTTTAAAGAAGTTTGACTTAATGGATTGTTCACCTGCAAAAACTCCCATGGCCACTGCCACTAAGCTTGAATTAAACAAGGCTGAAAAGTCTGTGGATATTACAAGTTATAGAGGCATGGTTGGCTCACTTTTATATTTAACTGCTAGTAGACCTGATATAATGTTTTCTACATGTCTCTGTACTAGATTTCAAGCTGACCCTAAAGAATCTCACTTAGTGGCTATTAAAAGAATTTTCAGATATCTCAAGGGGACTCCAAATCTAGGAATTTGGTACCCTAGAGAGTCTGGTTTTGATCTAATTGGCTACTCAGATGCAGATTATGCAGGTTGCAAAATAGACAGGAAAAGCATAACAGGCACCTGTCAATTTCTAGGGAACAAGCTTGTATCATGGTTCAGCAAGAAGCAGAATTCTATTTCCACATCAACAGCTGAAGCTGAGTACATTGCAGCTGGTAGTTGCTGTGCACAAATACTATGGATGAGGAACCAGTTATTTGACTATGGTATGACTGTTGACAAAATTCCAATATTTTGTGACAACACAAGTGCCATTACCATTACTGAAAATCCAGTGCAGCACTCAAAAACCAAGCACAATGATATCAAGTACCACTTCATTAGGGAACATGTGATGAAAAGTACAGTGGAACTTCATTTTGTTCCAAGTGAAAAGCAGATTGCAGACATATTTACCAAGCCACTTGATGAATCAACATTCACAAGATTAGTAAGTGAGTTAGGTATGCTTAACTATTCATAATCTATGTCATCTATGTAATCTGTCTTGAAGCCTGAAATGAATTTGCTGCAAGAACAAAGTTGGCTTTAATCAAGACTTATCATGTCAACGGATATTCCCTATCCGTTGAAAGCCAAAATTGTTCTATCAACGGATATTCATCATCCGTTGAAAGACAAATATATTTCTGGTAATTTTATCCTTCAACGGATTAAATGGTGTTGTTCATCAACGGATAACTATTTACCTTATCCGTTGATGTGTCACGTCAGTTACTATAAGTGAGTCACAGCCGTTGATTCTTTTACTCAACCGTTGATACAGATATACAGTGTTGTATGTATTTGTATTTACGGTAGTTTTCAGAATTTCTACAGTTTTATTTATTCTTGAACGGCTATCACTTACTTAAAAGTATCATTTAATCATTTTATTTACGTTTTAATTCAAGAAAGTATAAAAGCCCAATTGAACTCTTATTCTCACTTTACGCTTTCTTGCAATTCTTATTCTCTTTCTCTCTCAATTCTCAAGTTTTTCTCTGCAACCTCTACTCACAACAATGGCACCAGTAGTCAAAATTATGTCTCAAACAGGATTTGTTTATGAAAAGAATAATTTCATAGTCTTGGTTGAAAAGAATGAAGCCCATTATGATTATCACAAGATGATGGACTTCATCAAGAATTGCAAACTGAGCTATGCAATGCTGGAAGCCCCAACCATCTACTGTGAAGTGATTGAGGAAATTTGGACAACTGCAGAGTTCAACTCCACAGATATGACTATTGCCTTCTCTCTCAAAGGTAAGGACTATTGCATTAATTGTGATGATATACAATCTTGCTTTAAGTTGCCTGAGAATAATGCCATGACACCACATACTGATAAAGATGTCTCTGCAATGCTAGATTCCATAGGCTATGCTTTTGATTCTGCTAGTTTAGGTAGTATTAGAAGGAAAGGCCTTAGGAAAGAATGGAGTTTTCTTGGAGATGCCTTTATTAAGGTTTTCTCTGGGAAGATTAGCAATTTTGATGCTATCACTTCATCTCTTGTTAATATGCTCTATATGCTAGTTTCTGACAGGTATTTTAATTTTAGCAACTGTGTTATGCTAGAATTAGGTTCCAGATTAGGCAACAAAGCTAATAGACCATATAACATCTACTTTGCTAGATTCTTTATGTTATTGGCTAACCATGTTGCTGAAGGTTTGGTTATATCCAATGTGAATAATAAACTCAAATGCTGGGCACAAGAGAAAAGGGTCCTTGCAGACCTTTTGAGAATGAACCTCAACAGCCAGGTGCCATTGGTATACTTGCCAATCATGAATGCACCACAGGTAAGTGAGGTAAATGTTTCTATAACTCCTACTATTTCCAACCCCAATGTTTCTTTGCCTTCTAGTGTGGCTATGGAACCTCGTGTCTTTGTCCAAACAGGCTCCTACCAAAGCCACCAAATCTAAAGTTTCCAAAGTCAAGTCAAAGAAACCTACCTCTGTTGTTTCTCAAAAGACAACAGTTGTAACAACTACCATAAACCCTGAAGGGAGTGAACAGGGTGTGAGTGGTGAGGGGAGGGGTGAACATCAAAAAGCCCCCAGGATAAGGTGGGAGAGGTGAGTGGTACCCAAACCAGCCAAGCCACAGTCTCTCAAAAGACTGTGGTGGTTCAAAAGGAGTCCAGCACATCCCTAGTTGCATCCTCCCAAAAGGATGTAACTATTGAAAATAGTCCCCAACCAGGGACACAGAACAAAAGAGGGAGGGACACTGAAGCCACACATTCACCATTTAAAGCCTTTTCAAGGAAGAAGAAGGCCAAGACCATAGTTTCCACACAAGGGACACACACAGCACAGATACATCCACCTGTATCTGTGCCTTCTCATATTCAGCTTGATGTGATTCCAGCAAATGTGGAATCACAGGCCCATTCTCTCAATATAGAAACACACCATTCATCAAACTCTCCAACACCCTCTCTGGATGTGGATATGATATTCACATCAATTCCCGATTCTCCCTCATTAAAACTCAGGGAGGAGCCCCACTCAAAACCTGGTGATCATCATCTTTTAGATGATTTGTTGGATCATCAGCCAATTCTTTCAGATGTAGTTGCAGAATCTGTGTCACCACACTTAAAATCAATCCACACAGATTCAACAATTATGTCACTTTCTATATCTACATCTTTTCCTTCTTCAACGGATATCTCTCATCCGTTGACAAGTGGTTGTTCTTCAACGGATAAGCTTAACAGCAGTTATCCGTTGATACCATCAGTTTCTACTTCAACGGATACTCCCTATCCGTTGATGGTCTCTACACACTTAACATAATCAATTCCAACTGTAGAGGACATGGCAACTGTACAATCACTTTTAGGTTTGAGGGAAGGGAGTGATCTTTTGAGTGAGAGGCTGGGTTGCTCCCAGGCAAAAGGAGAGGTTGAGAGTCACCAAATGCACGCTATTTCTTCCAGCATGGCAAAAGTGAGTGAGAGGAGTGCCACCTTAGAAGGTGAAGGTGAGGGTGTGAGGGTGTGTGTGAGCCAGGGGGAGCCCCTGATGCAAGAACAGAGAGAAATTGAGAGAAAGGCAGGTACAGAAGCTATAAGGGTGGATCCAGCCATTGCTAGTGAGTTAATGGAAGTGGATGATACAGACAAGAAAAGACAATTTCAGCAACATTACAAAGCTGTCATTGATAACATTTCCTTGGATGCTGACACTTTTACTCACCCTGTTTCAGCCTATCAATTATTGGCTGCACAGGGCAATGTGGAGGCAGAACAGACACTACACATTGTACACACATCAGAATCTCTTCTCAGAGACAAAGCTGCTGTCAACAGGCTGCCTTCTCAAGCTGGAGAGCCATCTGAAGAATTTGGAGTAAATTCTAATGATGATGACTCTGATTCTTTGAATGAGAGCATGAACTTAGGGGGAGTAGCAGGCCCAAGTTCTGTTCCTGATCTTCCTGCATGGGCATGGGCAAAACCATCAACACCAGGAGAGTTTGGTGTCACTTTGGTCAGACAAGTCAAGACAATTCAAAAGGCCCTTCAGGAGACTCAAGATGCTAGTACCAAGGCAATTCTTCACGCTCATCTGGAATCTCTGCATCTCTTACAGTTGCAGCATTACCAGCAAAATCTAAGTGTGGATGAGCTCAAGCAGGAGATTGCTGATCTGAAATCCTACACTGCTGAGAAATTGGATTCCCTTATACCCTATGGTACTATGCAAGATTTGTTGGGGAGACTGAAGAAAGCACTAGTACCATCATATGGCCTCATTTGTGGCATCGTGAAGCGTTTTGGTATTTCCACCAAAGTGATGTCGTCATGAAAAGGTGAATCAGTATATCTTGTAGGCGTCGCTTTTTCAAATGGCTTCCGGACACCGGGAATTCTCTCAATTAAATCCCTCACTTCCTGGAATTCTCTTTTGAATTCTTCTGTAATTTGGTTTCGAGACCTCGTACTTCTGTGATGTATCCTCCTTTTGTCATTATCCCCTTCTCGATCTTCACGATCATCAAATTGTTGCTCATCACGTTATCTTTCTATGTCATCATCGTTATTTGGCATGTTCTTTATATCCTTTATCTCAACGACATCATCAATTCCCTTTGTTGGCCCTTCGTGTTGATCCCATTCATCGGCATCATCTATGTTCAGACGTCTAACCACACTTGGGATCGTCTTCTTTGTTGCTGTCTTGGTTTTGGATTTGGCCATGGTCAGTTCTTTCTTCAACATTTCATTTTTAGAGCGTATCTTCTCCATCTCATCTTGTAGTTTTTTCAAGGTTGCTGCCATCTTTTTGATGCTCTCGGCCTCACACCCCTTGATTGGTAACATGTTCTTCTAAGCTTTCGCCTTCCATTATAGTGAACCAACTGAATCTTTAGCAAGTTTCCCATAGACGGCGCCAATTATTTTTACCAAACTTAGTAGGTTAAATGCTAAGGATGGTGAGTTGATTAATTCGTATAAAATAACTAAGGATAATAAGAATGTAAGTACAGTAACGCAAGAAATGGGTGACGCGGAAAACCCGTAAATGGTAAAAACCCGCGGGTGGGATTGATTACCCAACCTAAATACAATCCACTAGATGATTCACAATGATTACATAGAGTTTTACATGGTACATTGCCTTTATCATATGTTAAGACTAATGTTATCGTATTTTTGTAATGTTTGTAGATTTTTTTCTTAGATGAATGTTGTTTGGAGTATTGTAAGCTGGTCTACTCTATGAAGATGACGAGCTCGAGTTGTCCCTTTGTGTTGTGTTGTTGCATGACTTATATCCCCTTGTGTTTTCAGATTAGCCTTGCTTATCTTCTAGTTTGTTTCCACCTTTTTCTCCAACTTCCCACTTTTTTCTCCTTCTTTTAATTATGGTTGTCGTTCCTGCTATAATGCTCGACTGTTACTCCTTCAAATTCGAACTATGGCTTGACAGAGTCTTCTGGTTTTTCTCGTTATTGGCATCGTGTTTGTTAATGTCCAGGACGCCTTCTTACTCTTCCCGTCTCGACTTGTCCCTTGCATTCCCTGTCATCCGTCTCCTGATCACATCTTGTCATGACTTTAAATATGGATATAATATTGGTCTTTGCGCCTGTATTGAACTAGATAGTTTATTATTTAATTTTCATTTTTATTATATTCTAAGATGGACGACACAATGACTCATGTAACCATCAACTTAAAAGCATATGAATAAAAACATTATTTTCGTTTAAAATTTTATTACCAACGTCTAGCAAATAGGTGTTAAAATATATACATAATTTTAAAACCCATAGAAAACACACAAGTTAATACAAAAGGTATGGGAGTCCTTAATTTCAAAACACATCATCTATAAAAATTATAAGAAAAATGTCCATTTATGACCTACAAAATTGGTTGTTTAAGATCAATTTTGGTCGAAAAACGACCATTGACACATTCTAGTCCACTCTGACACTTGGATGCCAAGAGGCAAAAGTGGGAAGTGATCGATTTTTGTCGGAAAAACGACTGTTAACACATCCTGGTCTATGTTGACACGTGGATGACAAGACACAAAAGTGGGACCACTGTGTTGTGACATTGAGATATAAAAGTGACCAATTTTTTTGTGGATGTTGTGACGTGGAACTGACTCATGTGTGCCACGTAGCTGCCACGTGATTATACTTCAATATCGAACGAATATATTGATAACATGAACGTTTAAGTATGGGAAGAACTTTTGATAGTGGGACAGAAAGCTTTATCTTCTCCTTTCACATATAATTATTTTTTTGTTATTTTCTTGATTGAGTTCGGGGTCATTTAGAGGCCATGAATATCATTATAGGAATCAAAATTATGAAATTCTTGGGGTAATTAAGAGCATTCGACTGAAATATGCATTATCATAATTAGTTCACATTATTACGCTGTTAATACAAAGATACTATATGCATTACGAAGAAAGTCTTAGATCATAAATATGCTTCCAAATAGAGATACCTGAACCGACTCTTTTTCTGGGATGGGCAGTTAATATGGTTTAGAAGGTGGTTCTGATACATGTTTTTAGATAGAAAGAACTCAACAGGAAGGATGATTTCAAGGTCATCTTCCACAAGCCCTCATAGTAAACACAGCTCACCAGCCTGGCAATGTATAGATAATTTCACGGTTTCTGATACCATACATTTATAACCCCACTTGGACCAGAGAACCACGGATACATCAAAAAGGATGTTGTATGCGTGCCGTACCGTGGTCCGACGTGAAGACTGGCACTGACACACGTGTCCAACACGCCATGTAGGGCGTCGACCAAAAAAAAAGCAAGGACGCTGTTTCGACACCGGGCACAAGCGACCTGACATGGCCAGGACTCCGTCCACGCAAAAAATGCCCAATATCAACTGTTTTTACCTTAATTGTTCGATATTCTCATATTTTATTTGCCCATCTCTGTTTTCATTGCAAGTAGAAGATATTTTACGATTACGTTGAATATATTTTATTTTAGTTCATCACTTACCTCGAAAGAAACATCTATTATTTTATGTTTATACCGTTATATTTTTATCGTTTTCGTACCTCGTATATATCCAGGACTTTTTACTAATTAGCAAATTCCCATATCCCCATACCCGTATCCCGTGTTGCCGAATTCGTGTCCGTACTTCCTAGGTTATGATGATATACATGATCAGTTAATTAAAATTTGTACCATTTGCAGTTTTGCGCAGCTCCTTTTAATTCAAGAGTAAGCTATTAATTCGAGTGAAGATAATCAGGGTTAAACTATCTAGTTAATCGAAGATAATCAGGCTTAGTGGCTTACAACTATGGATTTAATCCAGGAGCAAAATTTTAAAACGGTCTATATTATCTTTAGCTTATAGCTAACATCGTAAATGCTACAAAAGGACTAAAATCTTACTATTTTTCAAACAAAATAACCTGTATGTTGAAATGTTACACGAAACTAATAAAAAATATCCATCATTAAAAATGACAAGCAGAAGCATGTCAGTGCGCTAACATAGTAAGAACTACACCAGAAATTTAGCTAGAGGAAGAAGCATATTGCTTGGGCGCCCTTTGAATAGATTTACCAAAACCATTTCTTAAAAGGTAACATATGATGCCATCAAGATTAATATCTATCACGCCAACACCACCTGCATCCTTAGCAGCTAAACATGCTTACAAGAAGTCTTTTTCATAAGCCGAGATCAATCCTCTATGTCCAAAGATATCAAATTACTGAGGCAGATATTTCTTTTACATTTTCATGGCATGAAAGCATATACACTTCATTCTATTTGTCAACTGGGATCATTTTAACTCCTGCAGCTATAGGCATGTCCAAGAAATATGCAATAAAACCATAGCCCTAAAGTGAGGGAGTACGTAATTGTTCGCAAATGTACCAAAGAACTCAACTATCATGATTTGGAATATGACTGTAGCTCCGATAACGCTGGCAAAATTGTTGTTTTCTAGGATACCCTTAATACATCGATCTTTTCCATTTCTCGGGAGCTTATCTCATTGAAAACCTGCAAAATGACATCAAAATGTACTCAAACCATTTTAAAATGGAAGAGATAATTTCAAGAAGTTACCTGACAAAAGACAAATGAGTTAAAAATAAGTGTGTTAAGTATCAAATCAGAATCAGGCCCGTCAAGACTAAATGCTTCTGTTTCTTTTGCTTGAAGATACCAGATTACGATGAACTGATATATAGATTGTCCTATAATATTCCTCCACATGACATTAATAACTAATAAAATTTCCCTTCCTCCCAATTGGAGTTCTCTTCATTAGTTCATCATTTGGAGGCTCAGTGGCTAAATCAAGAGCTCCCAATATATCCATGAATCATGATCATGTTAACCCACAAAAGCTGAACAGCTGTGAGGGGAGCATCTGAACAGCTGTGAGGGGAGCACTCTGTAAAACCTCAATATTATTGTTTTTGGATAATATCAGATTGCTAAAATTTCTTAAAGATTCCTGTAAGTTATATTAAATCTATGTAACATGTAAAGAAAGGCAGATTCATAACCTATGACACGGCTGAGAAAAATTAACAACCAGTGCATGCTACAACATTAACCGTCAACTGACATAGGCACAAACTTCTGTATGTTTATGTAAACTGAGCGTCCCCACTTAGCGACGGTCACAATTGTTATTATGACATTTGCACTCTCCTTGGCCACCTAAACACAGGAAGAGATAAGATACACGAATCACATCCCATAAGAGTGAGAATCATATGCGGATTTAGATATATTTTTGAGAGGATACCGAGTTTATTTTGACAAGATGTCCTTATATTTTCAAATTTATTACAGACTCTTTTTTATATTTTTAAAACTGAAGATAAAAAAAACGTTAAATTTTATTTTAGGACGAGAACGTTATTGCAATGATATATCCCGATCTGAGGCAGTGTTTTAAAGGAATTGCAGGGAAGAAGTGATCAAATCTTTGATCATGAATGTTTAGAAGCTGCCTGGTAGTGTCAAGCTAAAAATGAGACTCTTCCACAGCAGTAGTTACTTAGCAGTCGTCATTAATTACCCGTTAAACTTTGTGCAACTGAATATATTTAGTGCAAGTGTGTTTAATTTGGTAACTGAGACCTGGTCTGTTCTCAAAGGCCAAATCTACGCGTTATACATTACTTCAGAATACAGCGCTGCTCCTCAATCAAGTCAACCTCATTCCCCGGTCAGCTCTTTAATATTCTCACAATCATTTTTTGCATTTTTACTGGAAAATATATTGGAGGAATTCTATAACCTCAAGAGTGTTCCCAAAATCGTTTTCATATACTGAGTTGTCGTAATATTATTAGCTGTTTTCTCCTTAATGAAATGAATCGTTGGTGCATTAGTATAAAATCTAAGGAATGAAATAAAGTCACATGTCATTTGAGAATATTTTTGAAATGTTTTCGGGATATCTAGCATTATTAAGACAAGTGAACGTATTATAACACAACAAATTATTTTTAAGAGTAGTACTACATATCACAAACATAAAAATTTATCAAATTAGTGGCTGACACTGATTTTAATTTATATTATTATTAGGAAAGCTTCTAAATATTTATATGACACATCAGATTTAGGAAATTTTTTGATATAAAAAATTGGGATATCTAACATTTTCCTATTTTTAATATTTTCTAGAAGTCAAAATGTATAGCTCACAAGCCTAAAAATAATGGGCATGTTCTAAACTACAACGTTTAGGATAGTGCTAAATATTCTAAATTTGTTTCATGTTTTAACTTGTATGTTTACAAAATTTATCTAGTTATAAAAAAATCACCCAATATACCACTTACACATCAGTATTTAAAAACGGTTTTAGAAATCGTTGAAAATTCTAACATTTCCTGTCAAAAAAATTTATATCAGTAAGCTAAAATGATAATAATCGAGTAGAAGATTTTAATACGACAAAAATGCTCCTATAATTGATTTTTCTGGCGTTACTGGTTAAATAAAACTAGTAAGAAAAGTCAGCATTCTCTTTCCCTTGTACAATTTCTACTTATCAATGTTCACATGCCAAGTCAACTCTGGGGAAGATGAATATATAATATCTAACAACCCCTGTTTGCTTCAATCACCCAGCATTTCGAACCCTCTCATATATCTCTTTTGTATTTTCAATCTCAAGTTAAAACAAAAGTGTTTGTGTATACAGATTATATAAATTAGCGTAATCAATTCTTGATCTTGCCAATACATGGCTGCAGTTTCTGGTATTCATGGCCAACTTCTTGAGGTCACTAGTAAGTCATCCTGTCTTTTTTTCTTTTCGGTTTGTCTAGTGTGTGTCAGGGCACATATGCATGTTTTTTTATGATCACGGAAATTTAAATACTGACGCACATCTTGGCCTCACGTTAGGACGAGAAAAAGAGGTATCTGCTAGGCTAAGTTAGTTAAAAGTTTAGAGGTAATGTTTGATTATGTAAAATATATATTTTTATGCAGTTGTTGGATGTTCAAGATTGAAAGATACTGAATGGTTTTCGAGACAAGATCCTTACGTTTGTGTGGAATACGGAAGCTCTAAATTCAGCACTCGCACTTGTACAGGTCTTAGTTCTTCTCCTCTTTTGTATAATTGTGTGATCTGATATCAAATTGAAGTTCAACGTTCATGTTATATATAAAGTTGAGTATTAGCCTGTCTTAAAAAATTGCAATGTTGACCATATGATCGCAACTTGTATGTAACGTAATCCTGCTGATCTGCCTGTTTACGAGATCAATTTTGCATTAATGCCAAGTTTCAAAGAAGTTTCGTATTAATGTCCTGAACAATCTTGTTGCTTCTTGATACTATAGTTCAGTTTCAGTTTCATATCTGACTTATATTTTTTGGTTTGTTGTTCTGTAGATGGTGGTAAAAATCCGACATTTCAAGAGAAATTTGTGTTTACATTGATTGAAGGATTGAGGGAGATAAGTGTTGTAGTGTGGAATAGCAATACAGTCACATTCGATGACTTGATTGGCAGTGGAAGGTATGTTTTGTATTTCTTTCGTCAGTATGAAAATTATGTTCTACATACACAGGGTTGTTATTCTTGTTTTTTTAGTTGACTGACTTCTTTTGGGGCTTTCTTAGGATTCAATTGCAGAAAGTTCTTTCTCAAGGATATGATGACGGCTCTTACTCAATTCAATCCAAGACCGGAAAGTAAATATTTTGTTATATCTTTGTTGTCATGTATTAATAATGTTTGTGCTTATGATCAGGTCTCGTATATTTACCTGTTAAGTTTAAAAAATGTAAGTGACATTAAGATTATCTGCACATTTCTGGATTTAGGTTAGTTATATGCAAGACCTTGATTAGAAATTTTTTATGGATGTCTTTATCTTAAGAACTCAAGAAGTTCCGGTTCATTTTGTTGGTAAATGGTAATTAGGAACCTTAACTCCCATACAGCCAAGCCGAGGATCCCTTGATTTACTGGCCCCGTAAGGGGGAGAGGGGAACAGCATCTCTGCTTATGATACGACAATTTACCTAAGATGCTTGTTTGTTGAACTTACGAATTTGATTTGAGTTAAACTCACTTTACATCTTGATTTTTGTATCTAGGAAACATGTCATTAGTATAGAAAAACCCAGGCCCCTTGCCCATCGAACCAAAACAGCAAAATTTACTAGGCATTAACCACGATCAAGAAGCACCTGTGGTAGGATATTGCAGACACTAATGTCTAACTTGAACAGTCTTGAGGACGCATTAACTAGGTAGATTGTCTACAATTATTTGAAGCCATTGTTTTTTTGTCTTGAATCTTCTAATGTATGTGTAGGCTTTGTTTTTTAACTGAATGGACTTATTCTATGTACATATACCAAATTATGACAGGCCTATTGTCTAATGCAAATATTACACTGCAGTTATCAACATTATGTAAATAGCTATCTTAAAATTTGAGCTAAATGAATGAACGATGCATTGAACTATGACAGGCCTCGTGCTCCTCTTATAACTCATTAAGAAATATAAGAAATTCCTTGTCTCAGTCCCTTGTTCACTTATACACTGAAGGAACATTAATCGACCAAATACAGATAAGCAGCATATACCTGGTTCAGCGTTTAGTTTAACTATGTAGGTCTTGAACTGTATTGATAAATTTAATTACTTAAATAGGAGTATAAACAGAGAATGAGGAAGAAATGAGATAACTTTGTGAGAGCTGAGAAGTACATAGGCACATAGCAATTTCGTGTTCTGGAGAGCTCCTGGATAACATCTCTCTGGCACAGAAACTATTAAATTTAGTTGTGGTCATTTGCTACATTTCTAACAGATGCAACAAAACTATTTCACTATATTCTCAGAATGATATCATAGAACAACACTTCCGATCAAACAGAACTCCTAATGCATGATTCGTTTTGTATGGCTTATAGGTATGCAGGGGAGGTCCGAGTAATACTGCATTTTTCAAATGCCAGCGTAAGTTCTTTTGGTTGAAGTTTTACGTTACTCTTTGTAAACATAAAAAGCCTGTAACTTTATGCATAAGATTGTTTTGTAACTTAAGCTATATACTAAGATTGCAACTTTTATGCTATTACAGAAGCCTGCAAAGAATCATGCCTCATTAGCACCATATGCTGCATCACCTGTTCACCAGCCATCAGGATACGGGTACCCTCCAGCAGCCTCATCAGGATACGGATACCCTCCACCAGCTTCTGCAGCTCCCTATCCAACTCCAGCCTCAGGATATCCACCATCCTCGGCCTACCCTGCATATCCACATAACTCTGCACCTTATCCCCCGACTCCATACCCGCCCCCTCATTCAGCCGCTTATCCCGCCACACCATATCCACCACCAGCTGCGTATCCTCCATCACCATATCCGCCACCTGCTGGGTACCCTCCATCACCATTTCCAGCCCAGCCCTCAAACCATTATCCTCCAGGTACCATTTTATTTTAGGTAAACACTACTATTCTACAACTTTTTCGTGTCATAACTAAAATCTTATTATTTCTATGTTCCATCAGGCCCATTTCCAGGAACATATCATCCACCATATTAAAACACAAATCTTGGAGATCAAGGAACCAAGCAACATTCACAAATCTTCATTTCCATCCTCCAGATTACGATACAATAGAGGGATGAAACAATGTTTATAAGTTTCCGTTTATCGCAAAATATTTTGTAGACTAAAAATTCAATAAATTTGTTGGCTACCATCCTATTTCGGAAGATGAATGCCTTTACTTTATTTTCATTTTTTGCAATATGTTAAACAAGTACTTTGACTACTTTTCATGGTCTTGTTACTGCAATGAGTTTATACTTATGATTATGCTGCAGAAATGCATATTAAGGACCTCCCCATAGCATCATTACTTGTATAATTCTGTAATGAGGATAACAAGTGCACTTGTACTCCTTTCACTACAGAATCATTAGGATCATAATTGAGGCTTTAAACAGATTAACAGCTTGTCAGCTTCGAAATATGAATGATTATACATGACACTACTGTATATATGTTGGTTATTGGAAGTACTTGCAACAGCAACTTCCAAGTTTTAATCGATGATTTCTCACTTTCGGTGGAAACAATGCACTGGCATAGACTAGTTCTATGAGCTTCACTCTTCTTTTATATCACTAATAATTAGTTTCAAACTGTGGTAGACAAAGAAACAACTACTTGCACTATCCTCTTGGTCACATGTTCGAATCACACACGATGAGAATTTATGATTATGTCTCCTGAACCAGAGCCCCTCGCTTAAATGCAATTCCCAAAAGTAGCGGGTGCAGTTCTCTACAATTAAAAAAACTACTATTTTAGTTCAGCATCTAATCGTCCTGACTCTACTTAAATTCGAGTATCCGCTTATTTAAAATTTTAGGATGATAAGTCTCCAAAATCTGTTTCTTCAACTAGGGGAAGGTGTAATTCAAACTTATTAACAAAGTATTTAGGATTTGTATTTAGATTTCGTTTTTTCCATGATATTCATGTGATCACATGCAGCAAGGTGGACCAGGTGCTACTACTACACAATAATAATGCAAATTTTTTGACCAATTCAAATAGAATGGGGGCAAGAACCCTGATTGACAATTGATTCACAAAGGAGATATAGCACTCATCATTCGGGTACAAGTGGGCCGAATTTGACTTTAAAGAGATGATTAGATCAAGAAACTTTATAGGGGACGAGTTTAAATTTAATCTATTTATAATTAATTCATTTTTAAAAAAATGTTGGTTACTTGTTTCCAAACTATTTTTTAAAGAGAAATGTGGGAATTGAGGGTTTAGTCTAGTCATAATCTTAATAAATAATGGGACATAATCAATATAAATTAGCCCATTATTTATTATTAGATTCGGTGTAACGCTACTTATCCCGAATGGAAAATAGCATGAATATAAAATTGATTATTGAAATAGTTACAAAATATCATGTGTCAGTTTTTTATTTACTAAATAAAAATGAACTCCTTGCATTTACACTAATATCATCAATTAAATTATTTCATACTTAATAATTTTTTTATGCCTATAGCATTACTCTTTATCCTAAATTGGTTCTCGGATAACGTGACAAAATATTTGACACTTTTTATTTTTGTGTACGCGTATGTACGTAGAGAGTGATGGGATGCTATTATTAGAAAAATTACCTATTTTAACTTGAAATCATTTTAAGTAAACATTTGAGAGCAATTTTCAAAATTGTTATAGGGAGAATCTGGTATAACAGTATTTTGGAGATTTGATCGAATCACAGAGCAAAATATATAAATTTGAAGTTGTTTCCACGAAGAAGACGAAGAACACGGAATGAGTTTTGATGGATGTTGTGACTGATCTTACTTGATAATTTGTAGACTGCCTTGAGAGAATATGTGTATTCTCCCTTGTAGCAAAACTAGTGATCATCTTATACAAGAGGCCTACGTATACTATTTATAGGGGTTCAAGACACACGTAATCCTTGAAGGACAGGTTATCTCTAAACGGGCTAGGGTTTCGTCTGGTCCATCAAGGTCCACGCCCAATAGCCGTGGAGACCATCCATGAGAGGCCCAAGTTGACCATGGTTCGAGCCTATGAGACAGCGAGAAACTCATGGAACGGGGCATAGTACTCCCGTGAGAAGGCACGCGGGCACCTATTACCTCACACGCGACCTTCGAGGGCTTTTGCATGGTATAAGCATCTCGTGAGAAGGCATGCGGGCACCTTTAGACCTCACATGCGACCCTTGGGGGCTTGGCATGCGTTGTGGCCTCTTGATTAATGACACTTATGGACTTTATATACGACCCTTGGGGGTTTGGCATGCATTGCGGCCTCATGGTGGTTGTACGTGCGATTGTTAATAACCTGGACACACGTGTTGATCCTACCCATGCAACCCCCTTGAGAGCTTGGCTATGAGCTTTTATGTAGATATGATGTAAATATGACAATGAAACTCCCTTTGAGAGGTGAGGCTCGTTGGTTTTCAATAATTTGAGGTGACCTCAACGGAGTTAGCCTGCAACCCTTCAAATAATAATTGGTCTTCAAATATGTTGTGATGATGCCATTTGGCCTTTAGATCGGGCTCACTAGTGCGGTGATAGCAATCTTTAGGGCTCACTAGCGACCCCAAGATAGGGGCAGCGTCATTAGTAATGTCCTCGCCATATGACCCCTTTAATGGGCACACACGTCCTTGATATATTGATGTGATATGTCCCCTAGCCACGGGGCCATATCTCTTCACTCCCGGCCTCTTACAAAGATATTGATGAGATGTGATCCCGAATTGTGATGAGGTCTCATATTCGTTGTCATGATATGCGACCCCTAAGTGAGGGTAGGCTCGCTCATGTGCGAGGTGCGACCCCTAAATGAGATGAGGTTGTTAGTCTTCATTCATAAATGCATTATGATCCTTTAAGAGGGCTGAAATCATGTGCTTTGTCCTAGTGGTGTGACCCCAAACAGGGCTTATGTCTACATAGCGATGAGAGGTGCTCAAGTCATGATGCCTCATGCTTTGGTAATTTATTATTGATAATTGGGCCCCTTAAAAAATGTAGGTCGGTCATCAGAGCTTGTTGGGCATGTTTAGGACACATGCTAAAATTGGGCATAACAAAAATAATTTTGAAACTTTAACATTTTTCTGGTGGGAATTAATTTTTTTGAGAATGATTTATATGATATTTTGGAAGATCTGCCAGACTCGAATCGAATCTGGGACGGTGGTGGATATTGCAAGAGCTCACCATCACAACAAAAAATTGTTCATATTTTTGGGGTATTTGTTTATCTAATACCATTTGATGTAACTAATAGTTTTGAATTTGGGCAACAGATGATGTTTACGTGAAGATGGTCAATGTGATGCTACTAGTTTCACAATCGGTGTAGGTTGTATTGCTCCATATATGTAATACCATTTAGATGGAAGAATTTGCAAACGAAATGAAAATGGGTGGCATTGTCGTATTTGTTAAACGATCTGAAAACAAAATGGTCATTTGTTTAGCTGATTTTTTATTTCATAATCAGACTATAGCTGACGGTTCGGAGGTTGATTCCGATTTGGTTATAATGTTTTAATGAATTTTCCGTGTGTTCTAAAAAAACAGGGGTTAAGACTTGTCTAGACCTATTTTTGAATTCGGCTATCAATTTTGTGTATTTGAAACTGCTGCACCATTACATAATGTACATACACACACAAAAGTCGAGTGTTTTTCAAAAAATAGCCTCTAAATGACGGTAAGATTGCACACAATTTACCCTATCTAAATCTTACGATAAACGACATATACTTCGTATGTTTACTTTAATTTGGTATATTTGCTTTGAAATTGTTGATTGACTTTTTAAAAATAAGTAGTACTAATATATAACATGTGCGATGTACGACTATTTTAATCATTATATATTGTAGATTATAATTCTGATATGTTACCGGTGGGATTGGAACCTTACACACTTTTTTTATCGTAGGTAACCCGCAGCCGCTACCCTTTGGGTGCGCACTGGGTAAACCCTACGGGCTCACGTAATAGTCTGCAAACCACGTGAACCAAGGTAAACCGCATTTAAGCGACAGACTCTGACTCAGGAGACATAATCATAAATTCTCCTCCCGTGGGATTCAAACCTGTGACCAAGAGAATAGTTATCCCCTTTTTAACTAACTGAGTCTACCCATGCTTGCAGGCCACACTTTTTTTTTGTTAAATACCTTACACACTTTTAAATATTGTAAATTGTAAACCCCTTATATAATAATACATTTAATCGTTCTCATTAATTTGATCTGAAATATTTAATGTTTCTGAATTGAGTGACAAGACCGTTACCAACAAAATTTTAAGTAGTTGTCTTTAAGATAATAGTATAGACAAATTAATTGAATAATTGTGTAAGAATACATTAATATTATGAAAAAAATGTCCCTAAGTACGAATTGAAGAGAGCTCTATAAATATGCAATGTATTTTTAACAATATAATTCTAATTTTATAATTAAAATTTATAATAACAAAAATACCTCTTACATATACGCTAAAAATCCATGTATACTCGGCTAACTTAGGACCATTAAGCGCAATATAAATATTATTCAATGCGAATTAGATTACTTAAATTTCAAGGAATCAAATGACTCGAAGTTCAACCTGAAATCCTGCTAAAAGAAACTTAAGTTTTTGATTGCAAAATTAATACTCTCTCGATCTCAATTTATTTGTTCAGTTTGATTTTTACACATAATTTAAAATGTATTGACCGTACAATTATAATAATTATTTTTTAAAAAAAAATAAAAGTATAAATCTTAATTTTTTTTAAAATTTAAAAATAATTAAGATAACTATGCGGTCATTAAATTTTAAAAATATATGAAAATCAAATCGGACAAATAAATTGGAAATGAGAAATTAAGAAAAAAAAATTGGAAACGGTCATCTTTATGTCTCATGGGCCCGAGTCCGTCGCTTAAATGAGTTTTATCTTGATTCACGTGGTTTGCGGGCTATTACGTGAGCCCGTAAGGTTTACCCAGTGCACACCGGAAGGTAGCGACAACGGGTTAGATACGATAAAAAAAATAAAAAATACTAATGAGAAAACTGAAAATTAGAGTCGACCACTGGTACGTTTAACGAAGAGACCGGCCTTATAAGAAGAGGTAGATTTCGACTTTTGATGGAAGCAGGGCCCACATCACTTTGCCGTTACATATATTCCCGCCAAGCACCGAAAAGCAGATTTATGTATTAACTACACGACGACTTTCCTTTTTACGTGTCTATTTTTGTTGTAAAAAACCCAACAAAATATCATCATATACAGTCTGCATTTTGCGCCATGCGAATCGATTTCAGAATTTTCGAGGAAAGTCTTTACACATTAGATTTTACGATGATTACCGGATTATAGATAAAGATAGGCAAATTTATTACAGTAATATTAATACTCTTTATGGGATAGCTGGCCCTGAGTATGATTTCAGGAGACATGTCTGAGGTTAAAAAAGAAGTATACGGGTATTTTTGTAAATAAAGGGGTCGTGTTTATATTTACAGATTTGCCCTTAAAATATTACACTATAAAATATTATAATCTCATGTAATTTGCCTGAGGACAACCTCAGACCCAGTTTTCTCTACTCTTTATTTAGTGAGATTTGAAAGTGTTGGTACCGTCTTTCACGTGGCCCGCATAAAATTAATGTTCTAAATTTTTTTATCAATAATGTTTTTGAAAATATATAAAAGTATTTCTTCAAAATTCAAAAATATAAAAATGTCTTCTCAAAATTTGTCTACCGCCCCCAAAATGAAAATTGTTGAATCTGCCCCTATTTATACTAAGGTTTTAAGTGAACCGCATTTGTTCAAGTTCAACTCGGTTTACGAACTTGATCCCTAATTTTTAAAAGAGAGAGAGAACGAAGTCGTGATCATGAGGTACATGACTTTTATCCCAATTTTAGAGTAAAATATGTCAAATTTGTATTTTACACTTATTTTCGTTATTTTTAAAAATTAGGGAGTTCAGTAATGAGTAAAATTGAAATTATTTTATTTACCATTCACTTACCTTCCATCATTTTTAAAATTCGGGAACAGAAATTAATTCGATAATGGTATAAAGTTTATGTGTAAATAAGAATATATTTGAAACTATAATTGAGAATTGTTGTTATCATTAAGAAATTTCTTGAATTTGTATTCCAATAGGATCGTTCACTTCATTTTCAAGTAAAGTCATCGAAGATTTGAATAATGCATTAATATTCACATTCAACTAATTTTAAATACATAGAGGCGTAAAACGAATCAAAATGTAGGCTGATGTTATAGTTCGATTTGATTCAAACTCGATAAATTCATTTCAGTGTATTGCAAAATTTTAGTTCTGATTCGATAATACTATAATCAAACATTGTTAAATTCAACAAGTATTTTAAATTTAATAAAAATGGTTGAAATTCGACTTGGTTTTCGATTGATTATGGTTTGGTAAAGTGGAGCAGTTCATAATATGAAACCGCTGCTGTAACACACATTCTTAGTACAGTCCTAATATTTGTAGTTTTGTACAACCAGTCTAATGCACATAAACAAACATACATATAAGAAGGAAGGACAAGCGTGACACCCTCTCTGATAAATCACTTCCTTTTCCTTCAATTCTTGATAACCGAGCTCTGTTTTATTTTCTCCCAGAGAGAGAGAGGGAGAGAGGGAGAGAGAGAGAGAGAGAGAGAGACCAGCCATTTTTCTCTCTTTTCCTTTCTTGTAAAATGAGCACAGGACCAGGACTTCTCATCTTCTACTAAGCATAACAGCAAAAACAAAATGCCAATATTTGATCACTACAATGACTATGAATCCTTCTCTTTGGATTCTCTGTTTTGTGAAGAAGAAGTTGGGATTGAGAGCTTAGAACAAGAAAATGAGCTAGTTGGTTTTAAAGATCAAAACTTTAGTACTGTTCTTGAACAAGATTTGAGTTGGGATGATGAAGAGCTTGTTTCTTTGTTTACTAAAGAAAAACAAACTCATCTGTTTTCTTGTGATGATAGTAAACTAATTGAACATGCTTGTGTGGCTAGAGGAGAGGTTGTTGACTGGATGCTTAGAGTCAAAGCTCATTATGGATTTTCAGCTGTCACTGCTGTTTTATCTATTAATTTCTTTGATAGATTTATGCTTTGTAGCTTGAATTTTCAAGATGATAAGCCATGGATGGTCCATCTTGCTGCTGTTACTTGTCTTTCTTTGGCTGCAAAAGTTGATGAAGTTCAAGTCCCACTTCTTCTAGACCTCCAAGTATGTTTAGTTAAGTAATGTTGATTTGCAGCACTTTAATTTAATGATTGTGGTTTGTTGAAGTTGGTTTTTTGTGTTTGTTGGTATGGAATTAGGTGGAAGATTCAAAATATGTTTTTGATGCAAAAACAATACAGAGAATGGAGCTATTGGTAATGTCTACACTGCAATGGAGGTTGAATCCAGTGACTCCACTTTCATTTCTTGATCACACCACAAGAAGGCTTGGTTTAAAGACTGATCTTCAATGGGAATTTTTCAAGAAATGTGAAGATCTCATCCTCTCTGTAGTTGCTGGTAATCTCTCCCAAATCTCGCTCATCTCTCCCAAATCTCGCTCATCTCTCCCAAATCTCTCTCTCTCTCTCTCCCTCTCTCTCCTTTGACTAAACAATTTAACATACATACTACACATGTTCACATTCGTTTTTTTGGCACATTTAGATTGGAGATCTGTGCGTTATTTACCATCTGTACTAGCTACTTCAACAATGCTTCACATTATACATCAAGTTGAGCCTTTTAATGCCATTGAATATCAAGACCACCTTTTAAGTATTCTCAAAACTACCAAGGTTTGCATTTACTACATTATTCTTTTTTGTTTTGTAATTTATGTAATCCGGGTACTTTATATGGGGACCTTATTAAATATTATGTTGTACAGGAACAAATAAATGAATGTTATGGGATGATAGTGAACATATCAAACACTTGTTGGACCAAGAATTATCACAAACGCAAGTACAATGAAGCAAGTCCAACTAGTCCAACTGGAGTCATTGATGCATCATTTAGCTACTCTGAGTCTGACAGTTTAAATGATTCTTGGGAATCATCAGGATCTTCAGTTTGTTCATCACCTCATCAGCCATTTTTCAAGAAAATCAAGACTCAAGAAGAAGATAATAATTCACAAATGCCTTCTCTTAATTAATCAAATCCTCTGTTTATCTACTTAATGACATTTTATCTTCTAATGAATCCATCAGCTTTTGTCATCTCTGGGATATTAATATAACAATGTCTATGGATGAAAAGATGAAAAAGCAGAGAGGCAGAACATGTATAATGTTTCACCAATATTTGTCTCTCTTTGGTTCTAAAGTCTCTGTCAAGTAATCTACTTTTATGATTTATCTTTAAGTTATTCTACAAAAATAAACATTCTGTGAACTTCTTTATTCTTCAAGACTTTAAGTTTTAATATTTCAGTAGTACATTGATAGATTCACTGTATATATTAGATTATCAGCACCTAAGCATGGCCTGCTACATTGTGTTTAGCTTGCAGGCTAGCATGCAGTTGCAGACCATAACTTTAGCTGGAAACCTGAATGTGGTTTCCTGGACTTTGTTAGCAGAACATAGGAGACTAACTATTGGTCTTTGGGTTTTTAATTGATGCCAGTGAGCAGTCTTCAAGATTATTGCAAGTATATAGTTGTGTTGGGGAAAGTGTAGTTCAAATCTATTTGTTTCAACTTGGTGGTTATAAATTAGAATTGCTTGTCGGTCAGTGGACTGTGGTGTGGAGTGCTAGCTAGCTGGGACTGGGACTTGACTCATATTATTATTACTATTATGGATTGAAAATGAAATACGGTACTTTTGTTCACGACTTCATGTAGTGAACAGGTTTGGTCTTAGACTTTTGCAAGGTCTCGTTTCCAGAAAAGAATACTCCCTCCTCCCTAAAAACATTAGTTTCCTATTTGTGTTGGATACGTTTGTCAATACACATTTTTAAACGTAAGTATCTTTAATTTTGTATTAATATTAAATATAAAAATTTTATTGTATTAAAGTATTCATAAATACGAATCCAACAAAATCACTCGTGACTATATTTGATATTATAGAATAGACGTAAATTAATTGTCAATCCCTTAACATGAACAGTGTCGTAAGTCAAAAGAGGAAAAGTTTTATGGAACGGAGAGAGTACATTGGCAGAGGTCTATACACTGTACTGTCGGGTTTTGGATCAGATTTTCGCTCCTTTACGTTGAAGTAGTATAACAGTATCAGACTCCAATACGTCGAGGTGTAACATTGTATCATACTCCCATTCTCATGTGTTATTAGACTAATGAATTAAAAATGAAACAAGGCTAATGACTAATGAGTGAATAATGAAGCACGTAAAGTATGTAGTGAAACGCTTTACGTTTGCATGCATGCAAAGCTATCAAGTGGTCACCTTGTTAGCAGGAGGTGGGGTGCAAAAATGAATAAATCAGTTCGTAAATAGTACAGACGACAGAAAGTAGAAACTCTACATTTACATACGACCTCGTTAGGGACGATCATTTTATTTGCACCATACGAGAAATACAACTCTATGCGAATAACATTTATAAATTGGAAATATTTTGCATCGGGGCGGGACTTCTAGATTCTTTTACCTTTATACTGTATATCTGTTCTTGTGCATAAAGAATGAAGAAAATCTTACCCATTTCAAAAATTATTATGAAAATATTTTCAAATTTAACGTGTCACAAGATTACTGGTCACTACCCAACATTTTTTGAATTAGCTGTATTTTTTTCATTCCCGTTACAAAAGAGTTAAATGTTATTTAGGTCAGTCAACTCACTACTAACTTTCATTTGAAACATCCAACTCAAAAAAAATTCCCGCGAGGTCATATATCAAAAGAAAATATTCATTTGTCATTACAAACATTATAAGTTTCACGACCATTAAATCGCGTTGAAAATGAACGGAAGTCCGTATAATGCCGCCATATCAGTGTTGAATCACATGCCACATCAGTAAAATAACACGCCCAGTTAATAAACCTAACCCGGTTAAAAACTCGACTCTATTATAACCCACCCCTTATAACCCCAACCCCAAAATTTCTTACCCGATAATAAAATCCATAATAATAACACACACCCAAATCAATTTCACTGTAAATTTAAATTCGGAGATGGTTCAAACTCGATCAGGAGTTGAAGTTCATACAATTCAAGAATCAAATAATGAAGACAAAATTGTGATTGAAGATGATAGCTGGCAAAGATGGTGAAGTGGATGAGATTGCTGGTGAAGATAAAAATGTGACCACCGATGAAGAAACAATGTAAGTAATTAATGTATTGTTAACTTTTTCTATTCAATTAGAATTGTTTAAGTTTTATTTCTTTTCCTTTTTATTAGAATGCTCTTATGTAATAAAATTAGGGTTCCGTAATTATTTATTTACATTTAACCGTGATAATTTGTATAATGTCATATTATACTATGGAGGTCATTTTGTTCATGTTCATTTTCAATCGTACACAACTAATGTGAAGAAAGTTTATAAGCGTATTGATTTCGAGAAGATTAGTATTGATGACTTGAAGAATTTATTTAGCGGTCCTATTGATGAGTTTAATTTCTTGTATTTTAGAACTCTTTAACTGAAGATTTATTTTCTAAATGCTGAATCGAAGCCGATGCTAGTTGAGTTGGGTAAGAAATGTGCTAATAACTTGGCCTTGTATGTCTATCATGTTAATGTTCCTACTGATGATTCTGATATAGAAAGGGACTGTAGTAATGATGAGTTTGTAGAGATTATAAAAGCTAATAGAGAAGAAAAAAGAAGATGGATGAACATGAGATGGAAGCAAATTTGAATGGAATGTATGAGAATGATGAAGATAATGAAACATTTATGAGGTTTTATCCTAGTAGTGTTAATAATTTTGTTATGCTAACCCCCTCTTGAAAATGAGAAAATGAAATATGTAGATAAAGTTTTTAATGTCCAAACACCTGTCAAAGACATAAAATTCAAAGTTGATCAGATATTTCGTAGCAAAAATGACTTTAAATAAGCTGTGTGGTCAAGTTGAATGGAGAGTGGTAGACCTTACTAGTATGCACATGATGATTTAAAAAGGGTTCAAGTTGTGTGTGCACTTGGGTGTACATATAAAATATGGCTGGGTTATAATAAAGATAAGGACATATGGCATATAAAGTCAATATAAAATGTTCATAATTGTGTTTAACCATAAAAATAAGCCAATGACTACCAAGTACCTTGTTGAAGTGTTTGGGGATAGGATAAGAAAAAAAATACTAACTGGAAACTACGTTAGATGCAAGAAGAGTTCAATATGGTACTTAAGGTTGATGTATGTGATGCTAAATTCAGTAGAGTGAGGAAAGCAACATTATCTGATTTTGTAGAGAAGATGACTGAACATTATGCAAATTAAGAAAGTTTGGTGGGAAGATACTCATGATTAATAGACAGAATACTGTGGAGATCTTTACAACTAGATTGCAAGAAGGAGATGTAACAGATGTAAAAGAATATATATGTGTGTTATGCTGCCTTGAAGAATGCTTGGAAAAAAAATGCAGACCAGTATTAGGACTAGATGACTGTTTTTAAAAACTGTTACTAGTGGACAATTGCTCTCTTCAGTAGGGAGAGATGGCAATAACTGCATAATGCTTATTGCAATGGTAGTGGTAGAGAGTGGAAATTATTACTCCTGAAAGTGGTTTCTAGATCTTCTCGTTGTAGACCTAGGTCTTGAATATGGACATAGAAATACTTTAATTTCTAACCAACAAAAGGTAACCAATCAATTCACATAAACATTCGGACTCATGTGCCTTCCAGAACCAGGGGTCTTCGAGCCTGCTGCGTACGATTAGCCAGCCTTGCGGCGGCAAAATACAGGTTAATACACTAATTATGCAAATTTTAACTTGTTAATACATGTTTTGGAAACATGGGATGAACAAGGCTATAAGGGAACTATTATCTCAGTGGAACATAGGTTTTGCACCCGACATTTAGGTGCTAACTTAAAAAGAAAATATCCAAGTGGCGCAGTGAGTGTTGCTTTCTGGAGAGCATCTATTGCAACTCACCCACAAGCTTTTAAGTCTGCAATGAAAGAATTTTCCCATGCCTCCAAGGGTGCATTTGACAAGATAAATCAACTTGATCCTGCTGTGTGGTCCAAGGCTTACTTCAAGACACATTCATTGACTTATTCTACTAAGAATAATATTAGTGAATGTTTCAACTCCTGGATTTTCAAAGCAAGGTACATGCCTCTTATTGATATGTTCATCGAAATGCATGACATGATAATGACAAGAGTGTATGAACATAGAGATAGAATGTCCAGAAGGGAATGCTTAATTATTCCTAAAGCTAAGAAAATTTTAGATGAGGCAATAAAAGATTTACGTGCTTATTCTGTGCTTTGGGATGGGAGGGAAACATGTATAGTGAAAGGAAATGGTACTTCATGTTCTGTAAATTTACAAAAATAGAAGTTGTTCTTGTAGAATATGGGATTTGATAGGGATATCATGTGCTCATGGTGTTATTGCAATTCAAAAGTGTAGACATAATATTTTTGACTATGTTGATAAATGTTATACAAAAGAGATATACATGAGGTTTTACTTTCACTGCTTGGATGTAATAAGAGGTGAAGATTTCTGGGAAGATGTTGAAGGTGACATAATTATGTCCCTTTGATTATGAAATAACTTAAAGGTAGGCCCAAAAATATGAGAAGAAGAGAAGATTGAGAGGGTATTGTATCCGGTAGTAAGAAAGCCAAACTGAGTTTCCCAAGAAGAAAAATGCATTGTAGTCTGTGTGAGAAGGAAGATCATAAGAGAGATAAATGCCGTGATAAACACATGTATCCAGAGCATCCAAAAAGGAAAAGGGGGAGACCACAAAAGAAGCAGCCTGCATCTGATCCTATAAAATAAGTATCCGAAGAGATGCACTTATAAAAACAAGAAATCCTAACTGGTGAGGATGAATTGGTTAATGATACAATGGTACACATGGAAGAACCGGAAGCTGGGCCTAACCAAGGGATGAAGTTTGTAAGTTTTTTTTGACTTTTTCAAGATTTTTAGTTTTTGCATAATGTTGTACTATACTTATAATTATTTTTTATTTTTCATAGATGCCAACTCCAAGTCCGGGGAACCACACAAGTACTGAATGCACACCACCTGCATCAACACCTCCATCAATTGCACAACCATCCAAGAAAACCCCCAAGAAAGTATGTCAAGTCTTTTACGCCTCCAAGGCTAGAAAAGAAATGGTTATGTTACTTTTGATATTTTGAATATGAATCTGTAATGGGAATGTTTTGAGACATTTTGTCAATGACAGTGTGACATGTTCCCTGCATTATTAAGTTCTCCTGTGACTCTTTGTAATTAGAATCTTTTGATTATTTGTTGTGCAAGACATGCATGTATCATAACAAGACTAAGTCAAATTGAAAGTCCTAAAAATTAGTTGTATGATAATCTAAATTTGTATTATGTATTGTATTACATGAGTCTGTAAAATGTGAAAGATCAGACTAGAGTATTTTTCTCTAAACAGTCTCATGCCTAAGAATAAAATCTGGAAGAAGATCAAGAAGATCATGCCTCAGAGAAATTGTGAAGAAGCTTGAAGTTGAATAAATCTATTTTAGAAAAAATATTCTATGTCAAGATATCTACAAGTCACAGATCAAGTCATATAGCGAAGTCATTCGAGAACTCCAGAATGACTTATCGAGAAGTCCAAAATAGCTTATAGAGAGGTCTCATTGATATCGACAAGTCAAATGAAGACACGAAGATTGGAGATATCGACAAGTCAAATTATCATTAGAGATCTTAGAGATATCTACAAGTCAAAATGTATATAGAGATCTCTGAGATATCGACAAGTCATTTCTGCATTAGAGAACTCAGAGATATCGACAAGTCAAAAAGAAGATATGAAGATTGGAGATATCCACAAGTCAAACTATCATTAGAGATGTCAGAGATATTTACAAGTCAAAATGTATATAGAGATCTCAGAGATATCGACAAGTCTTTCCTAAATGCAGAAATTTAGAGACCTCGACAAGCCAAGTTCACTTATAGAGAACTCAGAGATCTCGACAAGTCAAAGACACTTAAAGAGAACTCGGAGATCTTGATAAGCCATTATAATTATCGAGATGTCAGTTCTCTATAGATCAAATTGGAGATCTCGATATGAACCTCAAGTACAAAATGCAGAAAAGTTGAAGATCCAAGCTTATCAATCAACAAACGATCTAATCAAATAGATTGACAAATCTACAAAAGTAGCTTGAAGAGTGCAAGATCAAAGGCCAAGATTAACTGACAAACGAAAGTCACAGACCTACACAATTTGCAAAGATTCACTAAGCCAGAAATGGAAAACTTTAGAGATAACTTAAAGTAGGGTTTAGTACATCTTATTGCATGTTGTGTAAACCTGTATTTACTAATCTATAAAGTAAATATTGGTCCTTTGTTTTTAGTTGTATCAAACAGATCTAGTTTTTCTTGTGCTCTCTCAAGGAAGAAGCTGAATTCTTTACTTACAAAGAACCCAGGATTTGTAGCAAAAAATTAGCTTGATTTTAATACAAAATTAAATGAGTTTTGAACTATAATGTGACTGTTTTATTTCAACTAACATAATATTACTGCATTTCTAATCTGCTTTGTTGACCAAGTAACAAACATTCAAAAAGCATTAAAAATATCCAAAATACATTCACCCCTATGTTGTATTCATTACCTAACAAGTGGTATCAGAGCAAAATCTAAAAGTAAACAGATTAAAGATCTTGGAAAAATGAATACACTGAAGATTAGCAGTATCAAGATACCAGCCTTTGATAGAACTAACTACACATTATGGAAGAAGAAGATGATGTTGTTTCTAAGGATGGCCAATCCTCCAGATTCTGAAGAATGGACCTTTCACTACTATGGAAAGGATTGAAGAATCTACAGATGGAGATATGGCTATCCCAGCTCATTATGGTCCTAAAGATCCTTCAAAATACACAGACATTGAGAAGGAAAAAACTTCTCTTGATAGTGGTCTGTAATTAATTCTGATAGAGTTACTTGACAATGTCATGTACAATAACATTGTCAACTGTGACACATCTAAACCAATCTGGGAGAAAATAGAAATTCTGTGTGAAGGTACAGAGGAAGTTAGATCCAACCAAAGGAGAATATCAGTGTCTCAGTATGAGAGTTTCATGGCTAAACCAAAGGAGAGTATAATTGATGTCTTTGAAAGATTTAATAAGCTGATTAATGACTTGCAGCTTCATAACAAATACTATGAAGCTGAGGAGGTTAACTTGAAGTTTTTGCTCACCCTTCCTGACCATCAAGAACATAAGATTTCAGCTATAAGAGAAGGGAGAGACTTGAGCAAAATGGCATTGGAGGTTTTGTATAGTATTCTAAAAACCTATGAACTGGAAATGATCCAAAGAAAATCTTTTAGAGCTGGTCAAGGGCAAATTATTGATGGATCAAGTGTACGAGTTGTTAATGACAGCCAGTCATCTGATGATGAACTAGAAATCCAGACTTCAGTTGTTTCAAGTAATGAGCAAAAGAACAAGAAACCAAATAAGCAAGTTACTCTTGAACTTGAAGAGGATGAATTCTATACCTTGGATGAACTGGATGAGTTAGATTAGTCCATGGCTTACTTAGCAAGAAAATTCTCTAACATTAGAGTAAAGAAGCCAAATTTCTTCAAAAATAAGGGACGAACATCCAACAAGGACAACATCTGGAAGGTAAAGACACAATACAACTCTGGCAGCACAAATGGCTACAAAATAGGATCCGTTGACAGGTCAAAGATCAGGTGCTTCAATTGTGATGAATTGGGCCATTTTGTTACAGAATGCAGGAAGCCTAAGAAGGTGAAAAAGGGCAAGCCCTATCTTGAATTGGAGGCAAAATATGAGGCTCTTCTAAGAAAGCAACAAGGTAAAGCTTATATTGCAGAATCAAAGAGTTGGGATGATTCAGATAATGATGAGGATGAGGAAGTAGGAAACTATGCACTCATGGCCTTGGAGCAAGGAGGGTCATCCTTTTCAAAAATACAGGTACCAACTCTTACCACTATTGATTTAAATGAAAGTCAATATAAGGAGACTGTTGAAAAGATGAGCATATAAATGTTCCACATCCATAATAGCATGGTAGCAGCTACTGAGGAGGTCAATAGGTTATCAAAAGCTAATGAGAAGCTTGAGAGTGAGAAACAAGAGTTTGAGCTACTGCTTGTGGAGCTTGAGACATTCAAGCAAGAGAATGAATATCTAAATAACAAGCTAAAGTGTGCTAGTAAAATAGAAGTTGTGTTAAGAGAAAAGATAGAGAAGAATGAGGTGAAACTGAAGTCATTCAGGAATGCATCTCAGCTAGTTGGTCAGTATCATGAGAAGAACAAGCCATGTGCAAACATAGCTATTGGCTTGGATTATGATGCATTGAACGTCAACATAAAAGTTGAAGGTGACAAGGGAAAAATAACTATAAATGAAGATGTCCCAGTTATGTTGAGAAAGGTTGGTTCACCACTGTCCAAAGCATGTGAAGTAAATTTTAGTGAAGAGTAGTTGATTATAAAGCAAGAACTTGCTAATGAGGACAGTGAAAAGAAATGCAAAGAAACAACTCAACCTTCTAAAATTGAGAAGAAGCCCATGATGGATCAAACCCCTAAGAAGCCAATTAAGGAGGTTAAGACTAAGAATACATGAAAGAATAAGAAAAATAGTATGGGAAGATTGGGATAAACAAGAGCAATAACTTTTCATTTGTTGCAAGTTTTCCCAGGAAACAGTGTCAGAAATGTGGCTCTACAAATCATCTAATTCACCCTTCTAAAAGGCTGTTAGTGAGCCAAGATTGAGAGCATGCAAATATAATGAAGCAAAGCTTGAAGATCCCTACTCTTTATGTGATGAGTTTGATTGCATTAATTACAACATAAAAGTGATTAAAAGTTGCCACAAGCTAAGAGTAGACCTCAAGGAAGTCAATATTGGGTTTGCAGCTAAAAGAGAACATGTAAATCAATCAATGAACACCATTCTTTTTGACTCAACTCATTCTAATTCTACAAATTCTATTAACAAGAAGAAAGTACCCAACACTGCTTGGATAGCTAAACACACTTAAACCTCATTGTGTGCAGGGAAAAATGAAGAAAGTGATATGAATCATAGATGTGGATGCTCAAGACATATGATAGGTGATAAGGCCCTGATATTACAGTTTGAGGAGATGGTTGGCCCATTAATGACTTTTGGAGACAACAACAAAGGTTTCACAATGGGATATGACAAGTTAATTTATGGAAATGCTGTCATTAAAGATGTAGCACTGGTTGCTGGTTTGGAAGTGAATCTCCTAAGTGTCAGTCAATTCACAGATAGAGGATTCAATGTTGCATTTGACAAAGGAGAATGCTTAATCATCATCAAAAAGACTAGTGAAGTTGCTCTGAAAGGAGTAAGAAAGGGAAGCCTGTTTGTTGCAGATTTATACTCAGCAAATAAAGAAGAAATATGTCGCTTCTACACCAAGGCTTCTGTAGAGCAAAGAAATTTGTGGCACAAAAAGTTCTCTCACCTAAATTACAAGGCAATCAACACTCTGATGAATAAGGAGTTAGTGAGAGACATGACAAATCTGGATTTTTCTCAAAATGAAGTTTGCGAGACTTGTCAAAAAGGCAAAATGAAGAAGTCAAGTCATAACAGTAAAATTGTGAATTCCATAAGTGCACATTTACAACTTATTCACATGGACTTGTTTGGACCAGTTAATGTCTTATCAATTTCAAGGAAGAAATATGCACTTGTGATGGTGGATGACTACTCAAGTTACACATAGGTAGAATTTATTCATTCTAAGGATGAGACTTCACACATCATAATTGAACACATCAAGAAGATTGTGAAGCAGGCTAAAGATCAGAAATGTGTGAAGAGATTGAGGAGTGACAATGGCACAAAATTCAGACTTGCACCCTTAACTGAATTCTGCAAAGACAAGGGCATTGTTCAAGAATTCTCAGCTGCTAGAACACCTTAGAAAAATGGGGTAGTTGAGAGAAAGAATAGAACACTAGTAGAGGCTGCTAGAACAATGCTGCAGGATGCCAAATTGCCAACAAGTTTTTGGGAAGAAGCTATTAATACTGCATGCTATACTCAAAACAGATATCTCATCAACAAAAATCTTGGAAAATCACCCTACTCAATCTTATCTAAAAGTAAGCCTACTATGAAGCATCTTCATGTGTTGGGAAACAAATGTTATATTTTGAAAGACAACTCTGAATATGTGGGAAAATTTGACTCTAGGGTTTTTGAAGCAATTTTTATGGGATATTCATAGGAGAGAACTGCCTACAAAGTCTATGTTCTTGAATAAAAGAAACTTATGGAAATCACATATGTGACTTTTGATGATGATAAGTGTCCAGGCTTGGAATGCCTTGATTAAAATGAAGTTGAAACCCTTAAGTCTGAAAATCTCAATATTGATTGTGATTATGAAGATAAAGCTAAAGTCAACACATGCAACAAAATGGATGAAGAGTCAACTGAAGAAGTGAATCATGAGAATGGAAACTCATCTCAAACACCTAAATTTGATAGCACAAACTCAGGGGGAGAAAGAGGAGAAAGTTGTGCAAGTCATGTCAATGATGAAGAAAATGCAGAGAACTCAAGTCAACAAACTCACACCGGGAAATGGGACAGGAGTCACACAAGAGAAGTAATTATTGGTGATCCAAATGCTGGAGTGAGGACTAGAAGTGCAACTGCAAATGAATGTCTACATGCATGCTTTCTGTCACAAGTTGAGCCTAAGAAAACTGAGGAAGCCCTACTTGATTCTGATTGGATATCTGCTATGCAAGAGGAGCTAAATCAGTTTGAAAGGAACAAAGTTTGGGAGTTGGTTCCTGTACCAAAGAACAGAAGCGTAATTGGAACAAAATGGGTGTTCAGGAACAAAATGGATGAAAATGGGATTGTCACTAGAAACAGAGTAAGGTTGGTTGCAAAAGGCTACTCACAGGAGGAAGGAATTGGCTATGATGAAACTTTTGCTCTAGTTGCAAGACTTGAAGCAATAAGGATCTTTCTTGCATTTGGTGCACACTCAAATTTTAAGGTGTATCAAATGAATGTAAAAAGTCCACTCCTGAATAGTGAGTTAGAAGAAGATTTGTATGTGCAACAACCACCTGGCTTTGAAGATCCAGAATTTCCAAACTGTGTGTACAAACTACTCAAGGCTCTATATGTACAAAAGCAAGCACCTAAAGCATGTTATGACACACTATCAGAATTTTTGCTTAAACATAGATTCACTAGAGGTACAATTGACAAGACTCTCTTCTACAAGCAGCATGGTGATGATATGATCCTAGTTCAGATCTATATAGATAATATCATGTTTGGTTCTACTAATAAAAAGTTATGTCAAAGATTCTCAAAACTCATGCAGAGTGATGTCAATGTGGCTTTTGGCAATGTGGCTTTTGGCATCCCTACTGAAAAGATGGTAGAGGTTCCAACTCAAGAAGAGCTAACTGAGTTCATGGACTTCATCAAGTATAGTGAGAAGATCAACTTAGCTAGCCTGAACAAAAAGAACTTGAGGAGGGAATGATCCTTTCTATTTGACTCTATTGTGAGGACCTTCACTTGTAGAAAGATAGGGTATGACAACATCTCAAGTATTGTCCAGAAGTTGGTGTTCTCAATGGAACATAATAGACACCTCAATGTAGGTCACCTCATCATGGAGAAGCTGAGCACCAGGATCATAATGCCTTGACATCAAGAGGTAAGGAAATCTTTCTACCTAGATTCATAATGCCTGCTTTAAATTATAAAGTGCATGACATTCACATGCTAAATGGTATAGATGGAAGACAAATAGGCAACTGTAAGCAAGTGTCCAAAGTTCTATTTGGTTCACTTACTACTAAAAATAAGGTAACTGTAAGTCTTAGACTCACTCCATTCATGTTAGAGAGATTCGAGACTTACCCTTATCCTATGCCTGACATGAGGTCTAACATCGAATCTAGTGCAGTAATGGCTCATATCCTTGTGGAAGTACAAACACAGGAACACCAACAGGGGCCTCCCATACTGAGACCCCTTCTTATTTACCTATAGTATCTAGGAAACCAACCACTTCATCATCTCAAAAGGGTGAAGTGAGCAAAAAGAAGAGAAAGCAGGCACCATTAACTGCAATAAATGAGAGCGGTGAGATCCAAAGAGAACCAAAGTCAACCTTGGTCAAGAAACCAAAGAAGGAAAAATAAACTGATTTGACCATTCAAGCTATCTATGCATCCTCCTAAAAGGATGTAGTTGAAAAGGAGGGATTAAAACAGACTCTAGGGCTTCCTCTCAATAGGGTGTCTCTATTGAAAAGAGCACTCTCCCTAGTGCATCATGTAAAGAGTCTGCACCAATACTTGAACAAATTCAAGTGTATGAAAGAAGAAATAAGGATGTCACACACAAAGAGAGCACATTTTTGTAGCTCCCTCATCTATTCAGGGGGAGCTGCCAATATCCAATTCTAAAATTTAAAATCTAATCTCTCAAATTTCTTTTTCATTCAATCAAACACTTGAATTTGATTCTCAAATGTTGCCAACATCATGTGACATGGTTCAAGAGATTGTGCTCACCACCCAGGAACCAAATTTAGTTGGTGAGAGGCTACATATTGGGGTAGACCTTGATGACACCAGCACAAACATAGAGGTTTCATCAGTTTTTACTGAAGACCCTGTGGTAGTTTCAAATGCACCTTCATTTACAAATCAACCTTCATAGGTTGTAAGGTTTGAGGGTAGTAATCCTGAGGGGGAGCTATCTAAATCCATTTAGAATGCTTCATATCGGCTTAAATTGATGTTTTGACCTCAAGTATGTGGTATTTATAATACATTTTATGTTGAGTATGTGCAGGGATTTAGTTGGAGGCAGGAATGGACTTCTATATGCTTTTATGTTTATAAGAGATCAGTAATTAAAGTGCGAACGCTTGCGAGAAGATCAGAACGCGAAACAAGAAATTTGCAGGAATTTTTCCAGAAGCCAAGCGCGTCCGCGCTTGACTTAGGTGCGCCCGCGCTCCATAGAGGCGCGCATGTGCTAGGTCGAGCCGATAGAATCCTGTTTCTAGTACTTTTTAGATACTGAGCGGCCAAGTCATTCTGGAGCATATAAATAAAGAAGAGGAGACGAATTAAACAAGAAGGAGCAAATGGAGAACTCTGGAAAGCTAAAGCACACAAGACGGCTAAGAAGAAGAAGATTTAGTTCTACATCGTTCTTTTGTATTCTTCTAATTAGGCGATACTTTGGATGCTTGTTTCAGATTTGTTTTCTAAATATTAATACTTTAATATTCTCTCGTAGTATTCAGAACCTTTTTACTATCATATTTTTATTGGAACCCATGATGACGAGCCGTTCGATTATGAACTAATCGTTATCGTGGGATTCTATCGGATTTATTTATGGAGTTTAGTAGTTGATTGCTTAAAGTTTTCAGTGTGATGAATTATTGATTTCCTAGTATGGTTGTGCTTAATCTTCTTGGATGCGTAGCTAACATCTAAGTTGTTTGTTAATCTCTATTGAATGCGAAAGTGGATATAGGGCTTTAGAACTTGTCATGCTAACATAGGTTTATGGATGTTTTAACATGCATGATTCGTAGTGTAATTTTAATCATCTTACGCTGCCCTATGTAATCTCAATGGATAACTTGCTCTTAAACCGTTATGTTTTCAAATCTTATAGACATATAAGGTCTAAACATAATTGGTGTATGCCCAGCTTCTATCTAATTTGTGGATGCTGAGTAGTAGGGTACACGTATATTGAAAGATAGCGTGTACTAATTTCGTGTTGTCTGATTAGTTATCATAACCATCACATACTATGATTAAAGGCATAAATTCTGAATGAAGTATTTAATGAAGTTAGAATCCCATGCTTTATTTCATATAAGTAACTTAATTTTAATCTCTTGGTTATTTCATTATAGCATAATAACTTTTAGATAATCAAACTCAATGTGATACTTGTCTTAGCAGTGAATAATAATCATACATTGTTGCATAAGTGCATATTCTGAATTAAACCAATATCTGTGGGAACAAACTAAACTTAATCTTATACTACTTGTGACCGCGTACACTTGCGTGTTTTTGTGCGAACAAAACCCTAGCTGAAATTGCTCTCACAATTAAAGCTAGGAGTTGAATTGCCAATGATCCTGCTATGAGGGATGCAAGTACATCACATTTAAGTGACATTGCTTTGAAAGAAGTACAAGGGTTTGAGGCTAAGGTACATGACAATAACCTAGTAAACTCCCCTCCAATTCCAATGGAGGTTCCCACCACAAGTGGAGAACAATAAACTGTCATAACCACATTTCAACCCGTGAGTCAAACTATGACATCTGTCACAGGTGGTTTTATTGAGTCTCTACCATCCACCTCAAATCCAAATGACCAACCATCCACCTCTAATCCTACTTAACCACAACCTCATTTGATCTCTCAGTGGCTGCAGGAAGCAGAAGTTCAACCAACAACAATGAATGATCTTTTGGTTGATCAGTTATCTGGACTTGCCCAAATTTCTCAACAACTTCTTACATCAGATATATCTAACCAAGACTATCAAGATATCATGCTTTCCTATCAGACATATGTTCAAGAACAGCAAACAAAGAATGTAAATGAAGCTGAACAGGATGGTAATTGTGATGCTTGGTTGGATAAAGACTTTAATCTTGAGATGGAAGAAGTTTTGTCCAGATTTAGAGAAGAGTACATCACCATCCTTGGGAGCAATGCCAAAACTCTTAGTCCAAAAGAAGTTTATGATGCAATCACAGATATCTATAAAGCTCAACTTAAAGCCTTTCACCTCATTGGTAAAGGCCTAAAACTGACTCTGATTGATCATCAAGACAAGGAAACTGGTCAAGGACAAGCTAGATGAGATCATCCCTTCTCAGGTGGAAATTAAGCAAAAAATCTCTAGAGTTAAAGAATAAATGGCCCAGTTTGATTTGTTATCTGTGGACAAGAGCATCAAGAATCTGAGGGAATATTTCATAGTCTTGCATGAAGTTGTCCAGCAGCAAATCACTAGTAGTAATGACATCAGGGTCAAACTGGATCAACTCCATCAGGTTAGATATGAACCATCTGCTCTTTTGATGGAAGGAATTAGGGAAGCTGTACAAGCTACATTTGGCACTTCAACCTCTTCAAGTTCTCAACCACCATAATCTACATCATCAAATCTCCAACTTTAATCTCTACAAAAGCAAGTTTCAACTCTACAAGCCTCTAATGACTCACTCACAGCTCAGATTCAAGCTCTCACTTCTCTGGTGCAGAGTCAACAGAATGACATCAGGACCCTGGTAGACTCCCACAAACATCTTTAAATACATAACTCAGTTCATTTAGGAGCTATCATGGGTGCCTTGAATGTTCCTTTACCTGTTCTTCCTGAAGCTGTGAGGCCATAAATTCCCGATCCACTACTCCTGCCTGCCAACAAGACTAAGGTGGAGATAGAAGCTAGGATTCAACAGTCCAAGGAAAGCTGGTAAATCAACATAATTTCAAGAAGCTTAAAAATCCACTACTCACTCTGGTCAAAGTTCTATGCAATTAAAACTCTCTCAAAGTGTTAGTAAAGACAGGCTCCAGGAAGCTGCAGAAGGACCCTGTCAAGATAAGGAGTTCAATGAGCTACTAAAAGTTCTAAGAGTTTCTCTGGCCATAACTACATTACCTACAAGAGAGATTTGGCCAACATCCATTTATTGAGAGTGGTAATAGTGAAAGTTGACAACTTTTTGGGAAAAATAATAGTAGCCAATGTAAATGACTGTGGTTTGGACAGATGTCTCCAGGTGTCCCTCTCAAATATACAAAGAATGAGAGCATCTGGGCTGGATGTGATAATTGAGAGAGTTAATCCAGTAATTACAGAGGACACCCAATTGCTTAGAGAACTCAAGTAAGCTCAGATAGCTGCTTTTCCTAAAGCCTCACTACTAGAAAAAGTAAAATAGACATCGCCTCTTAGACATCGGTTGCTTTTGGAGCCGATGTAAAAGGTGTGTTATACATCGGTTTTAAACAGCTGACGTCTTTTGGTTTTATTAATATCAGTGATTTAGCCCAACCGATGTTATATGTTTGTTTTAAAAAAATTAATCAGCGCGGCTTCACCGTTTTCCCCCCTTAGCCAGATAATTTATTCCCTCAATGTTTCCCTCCTGTTTTTTGCCTTAACAAAATTCTCCCCCCTCTTTTCACACACATCTTCCCCCTTTTTTTAAATAAAAATAAAACTAAAAAACATCAAAAACTTAAAACAAAAAACATCAAACATAAAACATCAAAAATCATCTCTCACCCTCACTTACGTCGAGAACACCCACCAAGAACACATTTTCTAAACACCCACCATTGCTCTCATTTCCCTCTATGTGCTCTCATTTTCTCATAGATCTCCCTCATTGCTCTCGTAGAATTGGGGATTTCATTGCATTAGCGTAAATCGAAGTTTAAGGTTGGAGTTCAAGTCGGAGTTGAAGTTTAAGGTTGAAGTTCAAGTTCAAGTCGGAGTTGAAGGTTGGAGTTCAAGTCTAAGTTTGAAGCTAAGTTGGAGGTTAAAGCTTGAATTGGGTAATTTTTAAACCCTAATTTCAGAATTGGGGGTTTCAACTTGAAACCCTAATTTTTTTTAATTTTTAATTAGTTGAGTGATTATTCTTATTGTGCATGTTGCATTGAGCATCTTAAACTCGGAAAAGGATGGTGATTTGTGGATGATAACTGGCGGAAGAGCTACATTGGTAAGTGATGGACCTTCTGAAATAAGTTGGCAAACAGATTTTGGTCCGTACTTAGCATGATTGATGAGCCTTGTTAAGGACCTTAAAAGTATTAAACGAATTCACTCTTGTCTATGTGTAATTTTTGCCCAAATAAGCTTTATGTGGAGTTTTAAAGCAGCTGGTTATGGATTCTAAATGTTGGTAGTAAAATTAAAGTTGATAAAGCGATGATTGTTTATCCGAGAGCTCGCGATTTCATACTTTTAATTCCCTGGAATCACAATATTATTTATGATGCAATAAATATAAAAAATTGGACAAAGATGCATCATCAAGAGCCATCTGCCATATGTTATATATAATAATGTGATATTTGTTGTTTAAGGGACCAAGTAGAATCGTTTATAATGGGCCTTACAGATCTATACTAGATTGAATCAAATTTCAAACATCAAGTTTGTTGGATATTATTTATTTTGAAAGACATGACTTTAACATATATAGAAAGTTTCAGGTTTTACGTGATGGAAAATGGAGTGAAGAAGACGTAGTCTAAAGAAGTATCATTGGTTGTCTCGAGGATAAAGAAGTCAAGCCATATATCTTTAATCTCCAAGCACTAAATTATGTTTTATATTTTTTTTATTTCGATTATTATGTGTTTGTATAGATATCAATTTTGAAGAATTTGATAGATTTATAGTTATGGATTATGAATTATTTGAAAGTGTGTGGTTCTTATGCTTGTCAGAGTTTTAACAAGACTACTTGCCTTTTTATCTGTTAATGTATAACTTTCAATTTCAAATTTGTGATTCTAGAAATATTTTATAGCATTGTTAATGGTAGTTTTTAAGTATGTCATAGATTTTAGAAGAGGAAGTAGATGAGAAGATACAACCATCCAATAATTCAAGTCATAATGAAAAGTCAAATGCAAGTTCTGCCCCTAAAGTTTCAGGTTTAAGGGCATCTAAATCTGGTATGTCTCTGTTTCTTTTTTTCCTTATTATTATTACAATTTGCAGTCGTACCTCGACATTTGTTTTGTTAAATTCATATGACCGACAAACATGTTGTCATCGAGAAGTCAATTATTATCCAAATAAGGTTAAATGTAGTTGCTTCAATGTGGTTGTGTGCATTTTCATGGTAGCCAATGTTCTGAATTAATTGAGTTCATTTGTATATTGAGTTATTAACTAGCTGTTTTTTGAGTCATTGTGATTGTAAATTTAAATGTAGAAGTCAGGGTTGCATATCATTTTCAATGACCGGGGTTTATAGTCTATTGCACGCTTGGCATTATTTCGCAAAATAACATTATATAGCACTTGTTCATTAAAAGCAATTGAGGCATGCAGTTAGTTTTGAAATAGAGGAAGGGGATCTGTAGAATGTTGATTCCCTGAACTTCTGGGTGACTTAATTTCAATACCATTAGTATACTAGTTTATAGTGAATTTCAATTGATAATGGAGTGGTTTATAATTGATTATAAACCGATGTAGTCTTCCTAAGGCTCTGGTTTTGTTACACGTAAACAGAAACTATGTTGTCAGTGTGTAGAATACTAATTTTCATACTAATCAGTTTTTTCTTTTTTAAATAACATTATTGATCTGATGTTGATGATTTACTGCATATGGTTCACTTATTTGAATTCTGATTATAATAAAGGGGGATGACAAGTTATCTGATAACACTACATACTTGTTCTATGATTAAAAGTCTTAAAAATATGAATCTTTAAAACTACATACTAAAACTAGTTTAAAAGTAATATTTTACTGCCACTTTGTTAGGTTGTGTATAAAACAAATTGAGGTACTTGTGAAAGATGTACACGTTGATGATTCTATTGCGATTGGCCTTCTTTACTCAGGTAAAAGTACTTCTGACAATGCCAGTTTTGAGGAGAATAAGGATAATATTATGATGCCAAAGCCGCCTTCTTCAGCTAAGATTGTTTACCATAACACCGTCAAAGCAAATCCAGAAGGTACCCACATTTTTTCCGACAAAATGTAACCCTGTCATTGCTTTTGCACTTGATCATCTTTGACTCTTAATTTTACCTTCAATGCTTAAACAACTTCTCTTACTCTTTCTATGTATAAAGAATCAACCCATAAAAAAAGTTATATTTTTTTCCTTGAATCCTAACCAAATATGATCCAAGTTAGCTAAATAAAATTAAGCAGTCAACAAGAAAATAATACAAAAAAAAACTTGCCTTGTATTGACTACAATCGAAAACTTTCTTTTCGAGTCCAATATCTATTTTTTTTTTCAAGTTTCTTGACATGGAGCGACAAGATAGTACTTGCATTTGATACCATTGAAATGATATTTGAAATAAAAGTTGAAATGTTACGACACGTGAAGTAGTTACTACTACCGCCGAACGGATTTCTCACCAAAGAATTGTTGCTCTTTGTACTAGACATAGAAGATGGAAAGAGTTTTGCTATAGAACCCTAATTGAGAGATTGTATAAAAAGGGGATTGGAGATTACAAGATTATATAACAACCGGGTCGGGTACAAGATTTATTAGAGGTCCACAAGCCACTCTAAACTTAAACAGGCATGTCAAATCACTGAGTCCGGGGTTGAGCAAAACTGAACCAAAACTCAAAAACCGAACCAAACCATGCTAATTCGGTTATGTTCGGTCCTGATTTTTCAGAAATTTGGTCTATTCGGTTCGGACCGAAGAGGCCGAAATAAAATTCGGTTCGTTCTGCTTCTTTTAAAAAATATGTCGGTCCAGACCGAATAAACCAAATTATAAATACTATAATTTTATATTATATACATTTAAAATATATCATAAAAATTATAATCATAATTTTTAATTTTTAATTGTACTTATACACTTTTAGTACTCTATGTATAACCTTACTTCAATTATATTTTAGATTTTATAAGTTTTGGTTCAAAATTTCAAAACAATTTCATTTTGAAAAAAAAATCGGTCCGTTCGGTCCAAAGCCGGACCGAACTGAAAAATTTCAGTTCGTTTTGGTCCGGTCCATATTACAATTTTGGTTCGGTCCGGTCAAATAAAAATGGTAATTCGGTTTTTCGGTTTATTCGACCGAACCTTCCGAATGCTCAGCCCTAACTTTTCCATCCAATTTTTAACGTCAACGATGAGTGACCTATGTGAAATTTTAAATATATATGAATTCATTGAAATTTTTTTGAGTTGGATAACTTAACTGAAAATTAGAAAATTAGCAGTGAGTTGAGTTCCCAAAATGTCGGTTAACCCCATTACAAAATGTCGAATTTCAAATCTTACGCATGGATGTGTGACTCTGTTCAGTTAAAAAATATGTTTATAATCACTTTCATAATTGACGATACAATTGTGATTTCCAAAACTTTTTTGAGATGACTAACATTATTCAAAAAATAACTGCGCAATTCCTTTTTCTAATTTTCCAATATTTAGTTCAATTACGAAGCTCTTAACTTCATATTATCTGGAAATTTTATTTAGCGAAAGAAATGTGTAATAGAGCTAAAGCCGGAGTAATTTGTTAAGGTGGTAGGCGACGCAAGTATTACATCATGCCTACAAACCAATTATTTTTACCTTTTCTCCCGAATCTAGAAAATATATTGGTATAAAGAGTATAATTTGGACATATATTCCTTTACTTAAAAGAGATTTGTATTACTTTAGCACAACAACACTCCAATTGTCACAATTATAAATTATTTATTGGAGCTTGACCGCACATTTGCGTAGAAAAGAAAAACAAACATAATTTTATATTCTTTTATCTTTCCATGCTTTACTTTTCTTCACATAGATCAGTTTATTTTTTTTAACAAAATTAAAAACTTGATTCATCTTTCTTTAACAAATAAATTGTTGGGAGAGGGATTTCTTAGGGTGTTGGCCCCAAATGTCACTTTTTTGATTTAAATGGCCCTCAATGTCATTTTTTAAATAATTGGCCCCCAGATGTCATTCTAAAACGGAATTTCGGGTGAATTTTTTGTTATTAATGAAAAACGCGATTTCGTGTTCTGTTTTCAATTTTTTTAAAAAAAATAAATTTGAAAACGCAACTTCAATTCGTGTTTATGGGAGCAAAACGCGATCTCAGAATGAGTTTTTCATATTAACTCATTTTGGATCTGCGTTTTGATTTATTTTATTTTGCATCCTGAGAAAAACTCGGTTTGAAACTGCGTTTTTAAGAAAAAACTCATTTTGAAACGCCGTTTTTATATCCATAAACTCAAGACGAGACTGCGTTTTTTACCGAAACAATTTCTGAAATTGTACTTTCCTTAAATTTGACTAAAAATCAATTTTGTATACCTACTTTCAAAAATTAGAGTCCACATTCTCCTACTTTGAAATTCAATTTAACATGCATTCTTTTTGCCTAATTATTTAGCCCTAATTATTATCTTCTACGCTAAATCTCATATATTTTCTTTAAGAATAGATTAAATGTGTTGGTGAAGATAATAATTTGAACTAAAAAATTGACAAAAAATGTGCACTTTGAATCGCATTTTAAAGAAGTGGAATGTAAACTGCAATTTCTGAAAATAGGTATATAAAATTGATTTTTGACCAAATTTAAGGGGCGCAAAATTTAATTATCTCTTATAAAAATCAAGAAACTTAAAGTTGAATATAACACAATAACTTTTTTTGACTAATTAAATTTATATATCTTACAATTGATTATCTGTTCAAATAATTTTTGTAAATTAGCGAGAGAAAAATACAGAACATGTGAAGATATATATAACCCTTAAATAATTGAGTTATCTCGTCGCCTTCGGCCACAATAACTCATTTTGAATTCAAAATAGTTTAAATTACGTAGTTGAGTTAAATCAAGATAAGCTAGCGCCCGGTGAAAATTTTGTAGAAATAAAAAGAAAACATTCACAAGAGTGTAAAGGCAAAACGTAGAATAAATTTAGAGGAGACAAAATCTTTGATTTGGTGTGAGATGTCTTCTTTGGCCCTACCTTGTTTTGTGATCCCCGTATTTGGTGCCCACTGTTCATCGATGTAATAATTGACATTTTACACGTATTTTTAAAAGTTTTTAAAATGTAGTTAGTATTTTTAAAATTTCCTTTTTTATTTTAACCAACGGTAGAAGCCAAAAAAATAATTATTTAATAATTATAAGGAATAAATAAAAATGTTGTTATTCAAAATTAGTCCTAATAAAATGTAATATCTAATAAATATATGAGATTTTGGGTAGATTTTCTAAAAACCTCAATAAACTTTTTTTTGTCGGGGTAAAATCTAATTTGTTGACCAAAGCTGTAAAGTGAAAATTGCCAACCAAATGGGGACCCTTTACAGGCAATATCTTCTCCTTGTCATGATTTTTCCTATTTTCTTTAATTCTTTATTAGCATGATTTTTTCAAGTAAAAATTTCAATACACCCACCGGTGTTTCTTTTATCTTTTTAAATAATAAAATGCATAAAACGAGTTATAAATACTAAGGATAGTGTAGCCTAATTTTAATACAAATCCATAAAAGAAGACGGGACTTAAAATGAATTATCACTGATTTTTAAAAAGTCAAAGAGTTTTATAGAATTTTAATTAAAATTGTGATATTAAGACTTCAGCATAAATTAGATTTTCTAGATATAACTCTAATCAGGACATGTATACATAACTCCAACAATATATCTACTCAAGCTCTTTCTCTATATTTCGAGGAAAAATCATGAAAATCAAACCGCAAGATACGCCTAACTTTTTTCCAAATTATTAGGCCATCTCCAATAGTTGTGATCCAAAAATCCAAATTTGGATCAACAACTGATCCAGATACTGATCCAAATTTATGACCAACTCCAACAGTATGATCCAAATATCTAATTCAAATTACTTTTTACATATAATAATATATAAATATCATATTAAGTAATTTTATCTTAAATTTATCATTTAATTATTATTAACAATTTATATAACATTTTATATATTAATTAAATCAAAAAAAATAATACACATTAAAAATATTAAAATTGTGCACTTAATTCACGAAAAACACATTTATTGTAATAATTAACATACAAAATATTATTGATACACGCTAATTTTCCGAATTAGTATATTTTTCCCACAAATATTCAATTAATGTATCTCTGAGTGTAATATGTGTCTCTTTATTTTTTATTTTAAATTTTAATGAAATTATTTTTTCTCATTATTTTAATTTTAATTTTAAAAATTAATTTTGTTAAATATTAATTATATTATGTTATTAATTATATAATTAAATAATCAAAAATCAATTTAAAATCACATAAACTACAAATAACAAAATCATTATTTTATATGAAATCAAGTGATCCAAATTTGGATCATTGAACAATAGTGATATATTCAAATTTGGATCACCATTTGGAATGAAATTTGGGGTAACGTGCCCTAAATTTGGATATTTGTATCACCGTTGGATTTGCCTCTAGGAGCTGTTTTATCTTCCTCAAAGAGTCTCTCCTCTCCTTTTTCATTTCTTTATTAATATACTTAACATTTTTTAACTTTTTGATAGTATCATTTTTTTTATTTAAATAGCATGGGCACATTAACTAATTAAAAAATGATAGCTAGGAACTTAAGAGGCTAGATAAATTTATTGTTGGAGATCAACAAATATTTGAAGCTCTTAACTGGCTAAGAGTTAATTTTTTTTTTTTTTTTTGAGGAACATGGTTAGGAGATTGTTGGAGTTAGGGTAGAGCACAGTTCGGTTCAGGACGTTTTTTTGGCCAAAAACGAAACCGAAACTACATATCCTCAGTTTTTCGATTTTTAAAATTGAAAACTGAAACCGGAACTGAAATCATCAATTCAGTTTCAAAAAACCCGATTCAATTTTAATCGGATCGGTTTTAATTTTAAAATCGCATTTCTCAAAATTACCAACACAAATATGACTACAAATATGACTACTAGAATAAAATAACACAAAACAATATATACTATACAGTCTATACTTACGCGGCAAGTTATTATTAACAAGACATGATTTGTACAAACATCAGCATAAAATCATTTAGATACTATATATGCTGATTCTAACATAAGATAGCACAGTAATTATTTAGTAATCACAAACCATCATCAAATCATAAACAACTACATTTTTCTACCTGATAATGATCAACATGTGTATATATATATTTATTAATTTTAGAAATTTATATTATATAAATATATTATTTATTTATTAATTTTAATAATTCAGATCGGTTTCGGGTTTTTTCGGTTTGGTTGCAATGTATAACCGAAACCGCAAACTGATTTCGATTTCGGTTTTTAATTTTTCGGTTTCGGTTCGGATTTAAGTGGTTCAGCTTTTAACAGTTTCAGTTTCGGTTTTTTTCAATTTTTTGCTAAGCCCTAGTTGGAGTTCTCTAACTTTACTCCCTAAAATTGAATGGTAGAAATGTTTTTCCTGTGGCAATATCTAAAACACTTCAAATTATGTAACTACACTATTGTGATGTGTTGCTAGTGTCCGAAGGTTTTGTGTGCTCAGGACTTACAAAGGACTTAGAAATTGCTAGAATCATTGTTATATTCAAGTAGCTTTTGCCTGCTGTTGTGAGAGGAATTTGGTATAACATTCGGGGAGGTTGTTGCTGAAATAACGGAAGAATCACAGAGATTTGGGTCGAAAATCGGGCGTATGGTGAAAAGCTAAATGCGCGTAATCTGCCGAAAGCGGGGTGTGTTTGTGGCTGTGGTTGGACTGAATTCGCAAGGATTCCGAGCGTGGTGGCGGAGTAATTCCTACTCAGTCGTGGGGGTGCCCGGAATTGGTTTCGCGAGAGCTCCACCGTGTGTTTTCGTAGAGAAAACGAGTGTCCAACCTTTGCAAATGGCCTACATATCCTATATTTATAGGAATCAAGTCCATATGTAGTTCTATAGCCTTAGGATTCCTCCATGATGGGCTATCCATGTTTTTACTAAGCCCATAATAGCTTCCAAGCCTTATCCAACTAGGTTTAGACTTAATCCAAAGAGTCCTACTTCTAATATACCACAAATCCTTATTTATCTTTGATATTATTGTAATTATCCATGAGATATATGTATATTCCATACATATATCATGTATATCCACGTTTTCCAAGTTGTAGTAACATGTTAGGAGTCCAACTCTCTATCTCTTGTTGGCCAGGAGTTGTGTCCTAGTAGAACACTGCATCTGCAGGCTTCTCGCCATAATAAGGATAAGCCCGTGTAAGCCTCTCTCCATATTGAAAACAACCCGGCCTATTATAATTCCTGACTACCCCTGGGTCTTTGGATATTCTAAAAAGCCTAGGGTATTGGCTAATCTGTAAGATGCCGCTCTTATTACCCTATTATGATAACCCTCATAACATACCCTAACCATTATCTCAATACCCCTATCATACCAGCCCACTTAGGCCCATAATCCTTACATTGTCATCCAGAAATTCTAATCCATTATGCCAATCCATCTAATCCCTCTATGGGCTATAAATCCGGTTCAAGACTGATTTTAGGCACAACTACCCCCGGTTCCTCGCAGCAATTGAATGCAAGAGGAACCTATATAACACAAAGTTTAATCCTTTTATACCATTCTCAAAGAAATACATAGCTTCCATATTTGGCTCCCAAGCTTACATGAGCTAACTCGGTATAAGAAACATAATACACAATATCTCAACATATGTACCTCAAGCTGAATCCTTAAATGAAATTATTCCATACTATTCAGATCACGTATTCCCCATGACAGTTCCAATCTAGGACTTGTTATTCCTAGTGGACTAACAATGAGATTTACAGAAGGGGGGTTGAATGTAAATCTCAAAACTTTTTCAAGTTTTGAGCAGTTTATGAAAGTTGTGTGTTCAAGAAGAACAAGTGTGTGAATTGCTTTAAGCTAATACAGACAGATATATATTCAAGCACAAATGTAAAGAACACAACAGACCTTAAAAACTTTTCTGGTGGATTTGTTGTTCCACCAGAGATGGTATTTTAGAAAATCTGTGATTAAACAATGTTGATCACAGCTGCATCCTAGTAAAAACTAGATGAATTTTCTCTCAATATTTTTCTAAACAGCTCTGGAAAATCTCACATCTAATTACTAGCTTCTACTTGGTTTATATATTACCAAGTGTACAAGTGAAGAACAATATAAAATACAGTAATAAAATAAGATCTTCACTTGCTTCTTTTCCTGTTCACTCCAGTACTTTGTTGACTATTGCATCTTTGTACTAGAGAAGAACGGCTGCTTTTTCTGTTGTTCCTGAAATTCGGCTACCACATCTCAGTTGTCTCTATCAACCCATGTGCCTCTGTTTGTAGGTACAACTACCCCTTATCAACGGCTAATCATCAGAACATCCGTTGAAGCTTTCATCCGTTGATGCACTCATCCGTTGAAGGATGTTATCCGTTGAAGCTTTCATCCGTTGATGCACTCATCCGTTGAAGGATGTTATCCGTTGATGACTTTATCCGTTGAAGCTTTAGAGACATCCGTTGAAGCTTAGCTTCTCATCCGTTGAAGGTCTTTAAGTCATCCGTTGATACCACTTCACTTATACAAAATTACAAGGCATGAAGTATTTACAATTGGCCTTCCTATCTGCATATCATCTAGTAGTCAACATGACTCATAGTTTCTCTCAACTTCCAAGAATTACATTTTAAATACAGAGACTGAAATATGCTACAACACTAGACTTATTTCTAAGTAAAGCTACACCATCAACGGATAGCCAAAGTGGTCTTATCCGTTGAGGCTACATACACTAAATTTCTACTTAAGTATTTTGTTAAACATATCATCAAACTAATGCACATACATTCCTAACAATCTCCCCCTATTTATGTCTATAAGAATTGTAGGCATAAATTCAGGGTTAACTTGATGATAACAAAACACTTAACAGATAAATGAATTGAAACTAAGTAGAAATTTAAAAATGCTGCAAAAGTGTATGTACTAGGAGATAATTGAAGATTTACAGTGTTTCCAAGGACACTCCTTTAGTCTGAGCAAATCATCTTTTTCTTCTTTGTTCCCTGGTTTTCTTTCCTAGCCTTTTGTCATTTTCCTCAATTTGGAGTTGGAGTTGTCTGAAGAATTCAGCTTCATCTTCAATACTGACATCCAACTTAGATTGCATTTCTTTGAGAGTTTCATTGCTGGCAATCTTGAGTTGGTCTTCAAGTCTGAAAAATCTTCTGACTCCTTTATCATCTCTAAATTCCATCAACCAATGAGGTGATTTGAGAATTTTCATTTCCCTTTCTTGAATGAGTAAAGTCCTGGGTAAAGCATTGGGCTCCCTCCAAGTTTTCCTTATATTGGCTATCTTGTTGAGAATTTCAGTCTTGGCAGTTCTGGTAAAGCCAGAATCCTTTTGTATAGCTGAATAGACTCTAATCAAGGTAGAGTAGCCTTCATCCAGAATCCTGTGGAGAGGCCATGTTCTTTCCCCAGCTCCTTTATATCTGAACACTAATCTCTCTGGTAACTGTCTGTAGGCAGCTATTCCCCTTACATCCTCCAGCTCATCCAGATAGAGTTCAATGTCTGAAATTTCTTTTATGTCACAGATGTGAACATAATCATCTTTAGAAATGGGTGACTTAGGCTTAGGTTTTTGTTTTTGAGTGAATTTCTTAGAGGTTATGGGAGGTGTAGATTTTGGTTTTCTTTTCTGTTTCTTTGGTAGTGGAAGAGTGGTTAGAAAGGTAGGCAATTTGATAGTGTCCCAATCAATAGGTTCCTCTTTTGGAATGATTGGTTCACCATGGATGTTTATTGTGGGATCAGCAACAAGGGGTTCAGGTATGGAAGGTAGTGGTTTAGATATAGATTTGGTTACTTCAGTGTTATCTCCACTCCTTCTATGTGCCTTGGCCTTTCTTCTGTTTCCCTTCTGCCATTCCTCTCTTTCTTCCACACTCTCACCAAATATACTCCCTAAAACCTCATCTAGGTTTGTAGTCTTGTCTTCACCCCTGACTTCAATCCCTTTTTCTTTTTCAACTAGACTTGACTTTAGCTGTTGTTCAAGCTTTGCTTGTGCTCTTTTGTCAGCCTTTAATTGCTTGTCTTCTTCCTTCTTGGCTATTGAGAATTTGGGATGTCCTTGCATCACACATATGCTCTTTCCCTCTCTAATGATAATAGCTCTATTTCTCCTTACAGCCTCATCCATGGTCTTTTTGAGATAAGCAATACTTCTGCCTAAAATCTTGTTCTCATCAGCTTTTGGAGGAGGAAAGTCCACTTCTTTTAAAGGATTCTTTGTTGAGTCCTTATTGGATCTTTCATTGGGCTTGAGAATTATAGCTTGTAGTTCTTTGGAGGAAGCTTCTCCATCCTTATGACTCCCTACTGGCATGAGCTCCATGTTGATTGGTTCAATTTTTGTGCTGTATTTCACAGATGTTGATTTGTCTTGTGTAGAACCAAACAACAGTTGCAACCTTTCATCAATTCTCCTCCTTTGCTCTTTCACTTGAATTTCAGCTGCTGCTAGCTGAATCAAATCAATTCCATCAGGCTTGCCCTTGATTTGAATGATTGGAGAAGTAGTGATGGCAGGAACTAGCACTTTAGATATGTTGACTTTTGTAGATGGCTCTCCTTCCCCTTCCCTTTTACTCTCCCCCTTTTTGTTATCATCAAGGAGAGGGGTCAAGCCTTGTGCTTTTGCCAGCTGCATTAGGAGACTGGTTTGAGATTGTTGATTGTGAAGAATGGTGGCCACAGAATTTTCAATAACTTGAACTCTGTCTTCTAACTTGGCCAACCGTTTTTCAGTAACAGATTCTTTCTTCAATCTCAAAACCAAGTCCTGCAATGTACCATAGGGCATGACTGAATCCAATTTTTCTGAAGTATAGGTTTTCAAGTCAGTAATATCCTTCCTGAGATCATCCATACTCAGATTCTGCTTCACTTGCTGCAGCTTCATGAGATGCAGTGAGTCCAGGTGAGCTTGAAGGATAGCCTTGATACTTGCATGTGAAGTATTCTGAATGGCCTGTTGAATAGTGTTGATTTGTTTGACTAAAGAGACATTGAATTCCCCTGATCTGTACTCCTTAGTCAAGGCCCATTCAGGTAGATTTGGAATTGAACTAGGGCCTTCATCTCCCCCTAAGTTCATGCTTCCATCAAAAGAAATAGAGTCATCATCATCAGAATTTGCTCCAAATTCCTCAGATGGCTCACCAGCTGTAGAAGGCATTTTGTTAATGGCAGCTTTATCCCTTTGAAGAGATTCTGTTGTGTGCACTAGATGTAGTGACCTTTCTGCTTTCTCATTGCCCTGAGCAGCCAATAGTTGATAGGCTGTCACAGGATGAGTAAAAGTGTCAGCATCCAAGGAAATGTTATCAATTACAGCTTTGTAATGTTGCTGAAATTGTCTTTCCTTTTCAGCATCATCCACAATCATTGACTCATTAGCAATGGCTGGTTCCACCCTTGTATCTACTGTACCTGCTTTTCTCTCTTTTTCTCTATGTTCTTGCATCAGGGGCTCCCCCTGGCTCACACAACTCACTCCCTCACCTTCACCTACTAAGGTGGTACTCCACTCACTTACTTTTGCCATGCTGGAAGAAATAGCATGCATTTTTGAGCTCTCAATCTCTCCTTTTGCCTGGGAGCAACCTAGCCTCTCACTCAAATTGTCACTCCCTTCCCTCAATCCTAAGAGTGATTGCACAGTATTCATGTCTTCTACACTTGGGATTAATTCAGTTATTTGTGTAGAGACTGTCAACGGATGTGGAATATCCGTTGAAGGTGAAACTGATGTTATCAACGGATAACTGCTGTTAAGCTTATCCGTTGAAGAACAACCACTTGTCAACGGATGAGTGATATCCGTTGAAGAAGGAAAAGAAGTTGAAATTGAAAGTGATATAACTGTTGAATCTGTGTAGATTGATTTGAGATGTGGTGACACAGATCCTTCAATTATATCTGAAAGAATTTGCGGGTGATCCGACAAATCATCCAAGAGATGATGATCACCTGTATTTCAGTGGGGCTTCTCCCTGAGTTGTAAAGAGGGAGAATCAGGAATTGATGGGAATAACATATCCACATCCAGAGATGGTGATGAAGTGTTTGGTGATTGATGTGTGATTATTGTGAGAGAATGGGGCTGTGACTCCACATTTATTGGAGTCACATCAAACTGAGTTTGAGAAGGCATAGATACAGATGGATGTATCTGTGCAGTGTGTGCACCCTGTGTAGAAGATTGGGTTCTAGCCTTCTTTCTTCTAATAAAGGCTTTTGTTGGTGAGTGTTTGGCTTTAGTGTCCCTCCCTCGTTTGTTCTGTGTTCCTGGTTTGGAACTATTTTCAATAGTAACATCCTTTTGGGAGGATGCTACTAGGGATGTGCTAGATACCTTTTCAACCACCACAGCTTTTTGAGAAACTGTGGCTTGGCTAGCTTGGGAAGCACTCAACTTTCCTTCCTTATCCTGGGGGTTTCTTTGATGTTCACCCCTCCCCTCACCACTCACACCCTGTTCACTCACCTCAGGGTTAATAGTTGGTGTTACAACTGTTGTCTTTTGAGAAACAACAGAGGTGGATTTCTTTGTCTTTGATTTTGAAAGTTTAGTTTTGGTGACCTTGGTAGAAATCTGTTGGGGCATCACAGATTTCATGGCCACACTAGAAGATAAAGAAATAGAGGGGTTGGAAGAAGTAGGAGTTGTAGAAGCAATTACCTCACCTACCTGAGGTGCATTCATGATTGGTAAATATACCAATGACACACTGCTGTTAAGATCCATTCTCATCAAGTCTGCAAGAACTCTTTTCTCTTGTGCCCAGCACTTGAGTTTATTATTCTCATTGATTATGACTAAACCTTCAGCAACATGGTTAGCCAATAACATAAAGAATCTAGCATAATAGATGTTATTAGGTCTATTAGCTTTGTTACCTAATCTAGTACCTAATTCTAGCATCACATAGTTGCTAAAGTTAAAATACCTATCAGAAACAAGCATATAGAGCATATTAACCAGAGATGAAGTTATGGCATCAAAATTACTAATTTTCCCAGAGAAAACCTTTATAAAGGCATCCCCAAGGAAACTCCATTCTTTCCTAAGGCCTTTTCTTCTAATACTCCCTAAATTAGCAGAGTTAAGAGAATAACCTATGGAATCTAACATGCTGGATACATCACTATCAGTGTGTGGTGTCATGGCATTGTTCTCAGGCAATTTAAAACATGCTTGTAAATCATCACAGTTAATACAGTGAGTTTTACCTTTGAGAGTGAAGGAGATAGTCATATCCATGGAGTTGAACTCAGCAGTTGTCCAAATCTCCTCAACTACTTCACAGAAAATTGTTGGGGCTTCCAGCATTGCATAGCTAAGTTTACAGTTTTTGATGAAGTCCATCATTTTGTGATAGTCTGAGTGGGCTTCATTCTTTTCTACCAAAGCTATGAAATTGTTCTTTTCATAGATGAACCCAGATTGAGACATAATCTTCACGACTGGTGCCATTGTTGTGAGTAGAAATTGCAGAGAATAACTTGAAGTTTTTGCAGAGAGAAAATGGTAAATGCTTGAAATTTTAAGAAAGCGTAAAGTAAAAAATGAACAATCAGAAGGACTTATATGCTTTCTCAAATTAATAAACAAAAATATAAAATAAAGATTTATCAATAAATATGCGTTAGTGAATTTCAGCCGTTTTAAGAATAAACTGTAAGTATTCTAAAAACTACCTTTAAAACCAATAAATACAGATGTATGTATGAGTATCAACGGTTAAGAGAATAGAATCAACGGCTGTTAAACACCTGAATTGATTGATGTGACATTTCAACGGATAAGGCAAATTGTCATCCGTTGAAAGGTACTTCAGTTTTATCCGTTGACGGATAAAAATTCCAGAAATGTATTTGTCTTTCAACGGATAATGATTATCCGTTGATAGAGCAATTTTGACTTTCAACGGATAGGGAACATCCGTTGATGGAATAAACTATGTTAAAAGTCAAATTTGTTCTTAGCAACTAATATATTTCAGGCTTCAATTCAAATTGCAATAAAGACATGAATTTTAAGAGTAATTAAGCATACCTAGCTCACTTACCAATCTTGTGAATGTTGATTCATCAAGTGGCTTGGTAAATATGTCAGCAATTTGTTGTTCACTTGGAACAAAATGTAGTTCCACTGTACCATTCATGACATGCTCCCTAATGAAGTGGTACTTGATATCAATGTGCTTGGTCCTTGAGTGCTGCACAGGATTCTCTGTTATGGCTATGGCACTTGTGTTGTCACAAAAGATAGGAATTCTATCAACATGAAGTCCATAGTCAAGGAGTTGGTTCCTCATCCATAACACTTGAGAACAGCAACTTCCAGCAGCAATGTATTCAGCCTCAGCTGTAGAAGTAGAGACTGAATTTTGCTTTTTGCTAAACCATGATACAAGCTTGTTTCCCAGGAATTGGCAGGAGCCTGTTGTACTTTTCCTATCTATTTTGCAACCTGCATAGTCTGCATCTGAATAACCAATTAGATCAAAGCCAGATTCTCTAGGATACCAAATACCTAAATTTGGTGTACCCTTGAGATATCTGAAAATCCTTTTGATAGCAATTAAGTGAGACTCCCTAGGATCAGCTTGGAATCTAGCACATAGACATGTAGCAAACATTATATCTGGTCTGCTGGCAGTTAAATATAAAAGTGAACCAACCATGCCTGTTAGGAATATATGTGCATTAGTTTGATGATATGTTTAACAAAACACTTAAGTAGAAATTTAGTGTCTGTAGCCTCAACGGATAAGACCACTTTGGCTATCCGTTGATGGTGTAGCTTTACTTAGAAATAAGTCTAGTATTGTAGCATATTTCAGTCTCTGTATTTAAAATTGTAATTCTTAGAAGTTGAGAGAAACTATGAGTCATGTTGACTACTAGATGATATGCAGATAGGAAGGCCAATTGTAAATATTTCATGCCTTGTAATTTTGTATAAATGAAGTGGTATCAACGGATGACTTAAAAGACCTTCAACGGATGAGAAGCTAAGCTTCAACGGATGTCTCTAAAGCTTCAACGGATAACATCCTTCAACGGATGAGAGCATCAACGGATGAAAGCTTCAACGGATAACATCCTTCAACGGATGAGAGCATCAACGGATGAAAGCTTCAACGGATAACATCCTTCAACGGATGAGAGCATCAACGGATGAAAGCTTCAACGGATAACATCCTTCAACGGATGAAGTCATCAACGGATGAAAGCTTCAACGGATGTTCTGCTAATCAGCCGTTGATAAGTGGTAGTTGTACCTACAAGCAGAGGCACGTGGGTTGACAGAGAAAACTGAGATGTGGTAGCCGAATTTCAGGATCAACAGAAAAAGCAGCCGTTCTTCTTTTGTACAAAGTTGCAATAGTCAACAAAGTACTTGAGTGAACAGGAAAAGAAGCAAGTGAAGAACTTATTTTACTATTGTAATTTTATATTGTTTTTCACTTGTACACTTGGTAATATATATGAACCAAGAAGAAGCTAGTAATTAGAGAGATTTTTCCAGAGCTGTTAAGAAATATCTTGAGAGAAAATTCATCTAGTTTGTACTAGGATGCAGCTGTGATCAACATTGTTGAACACAGATTTTCTAATATACCATCTCTGGTGGAACAACAAATCCACCAGAAAAGTTTTTAAGGTCTGTTGTGTTCTTTACATTTGTGCTTGAATATATATCTGTCTGTATTAGCTTAAAGCAATTCACACACTTGTTCTTCTTGAACACACAACTTTATAAACTGCTCAAAACTTGAAAAAGTTTTGAGATTTACATTCAACCCCCCTTCTGTAAATCTCATTGTTAGTCTTCTAGGAATAACAATTGGTATCAGAGCAGGCTCTTGACACACAAAGAGTTTAAAGATCTTGGAATCTAACAAAGATGAGTAAGAAGGATATTGGAGTAAAGATCCCAGTTCTTGACAAAGACAGTTATCACCACTGGAAGGTGAAAATGCACCTTCATCTACTCTCCCAAGATGAAGGTTATGTAAACTGCATTGAGAATGGTCCTCACATTCCCCACAAAGTAGCCACAGTTGCTACGGCCACAATTGCTGTTGGTCAATCCATTCCAAAACCCAGAGCAGAATGGACAATGGAAGACACAGAAGAAGTCCACAAGGATAAGAAGGCTATGAACATTTTGTTTAATGGTCTTGACAAGGATATGTTTGATAATGTGATAAATTGTTCAACTGCCAAAGAGGTTTGGGACACAGTTCAGCTGCTGTGTGAAGGTACAGAACAAGTAAGAGAGAACAAAATGCAGCTTCTCATTCAACAGTATGAGCACTTTCATTTTGAAGAAAATGAATCTTTAAATGACACATTCAATAGATTCCAAAAACTGTTGAATGGACTGAAGCTGTATGGTAGAGTGTACCAGGTGAAGGATTCAAATCTTAAATTTTTGAGATCCTTACCAAAGGAATGGAAACCCATGACTGTTTCCTTAAGAAACTCTCAAGATTATAAGGACTTTACTCTTGAAAGATTATATGGAATCTTGAAGACTTATGAACTAGAGTTGGAACAGGATGAGGTATTGGAGAGGGGGAGAAAGAAAGGAGGTTCAGTTGCATTGGTAGCTGAAAATGAGAAAGAATGCAGAAAAGAAACTGTGAGATCTACATCAAGCTCCAAAGATGGTGTAAGAAATCCAGAATCAGACAAGGGTAAAGGGCAAGTTGCTGAAAATGAAGACAACTCCAGTCAAGATGACTCTGATGGTATTGATGAGCATCTTGCATTTCTGTCCAGGAGATTTGCAAAGATGAAGTTCAGGAAAAACACTAGAGCCACTAAACCCCATAAGAACATGGTGGACAAATCCAAGTTCAAGTGTTTTAATTGTGGTATGAGTGGACACTTTGCAAGTGAGTGCAGAAAGTCAACCTCTGAAAAGAAGAAATTTGAACAAGTAGATTACAAAAAGAAATATTTTGATCTGCTCAAACAGAAGGAAAGGGCTTTCATTACTCAAGAAAGAGACTGGGCAGCTGATGGAGAAGAAGAGGATGAAGACATGGAATATGTTAACTTGGCTCTCATGGCTGATTCTGAGGAGAATGAAGTTAGTTCATCAAGCAACCAGGTAATTACTACTGATATAACACAGCTTACTAAAGAAGAGTGCAATGATGCTTTTAATGACATGTCTACTGAACTGTATCATTTGCGTGTATCTCTTAAATCTCTTGCTAAAGAAAATAGTAGGATTAAAGAGAACAATCTGTTTTTAAGTAATAGAAATGCTGTGTTAGAAGATAAGTTAATTGACCTAGAAAAGACTAAGCTGCATTGTGTATCTGTTGAAAATGAACTAGCTGAATCTATTAAGAAAGTAGAAATACTTTCCAATCAATTAGAGAAAGAGCAAGAGGTGATTAAAGCCTGGAAAACATCTAGGGATGTAAGTGCTCAAATTGCCAAAGTCCAAGGAATTGAATCATTCTGTGAAACTGCCTGGGATAAAAATAAAAAGAAACTGGAATTAATTGATGGACTGTCAACGGATGTGGAATCAACGGATGATGAAAGTTATCCGTTGAAGGAAGAAAAGGAACATCCGTTGAAGGTTCCTCAATTAAAACAGGCAGATGTTTCTAAAAGAGAAAATCTAAAGAAACTCAACAAAAAGTTTGGTTCAACTTCAAAGAACTTTGTCAAAGAAGGAGCAAGCACATCCAAAGATGTCAGAAAGGTGAATGTAGGGCACATGACCTTAGAACAGTTAAACAATAGGCTCAAGATGGTTGAGGATAAAAAGGAATCCAAAAGGAAATCCAACAGAAATGGGAAGGTAGGAGTTAACAAACATAACAATTACACACCTGACAAGTATGCTCCTAGAAAAAGCTGTGTGCATTGTAGTAGTGTTAATCATCTATCTGCTAACTGTAAATCTATTAAGAAATCTCCCATAACTGTACCCTCTTCCATGCCTAACATGTCTGTATCACCTCTACATGCTCTGCCTGTTATGTCTCAACAAAATCCTTATGCACATTTTGCAAACATGCCATATTTTAACAATTCTTATCTTGCTGCATTCAGTATGCCTCAATTTCCATACAATATGCCAATGTGGAATAACATGTATGCACAATCCATGCCTAATAATACTATAAATGTGCTGGATAATGTTGTGACTAACCCTACACCTCAACCAACCACATCTAAGACCAAGGTTGACTCAAACTCACCTAAGTCTAAAGATGCAGGAGGAATGAAGTCTAGGAGAAAGGCTAACAAGAATGGACCCAAGGAAACTTGGGTACCAAAATCAAATTGATTGATTTTGTGGTGTGCAGGAAAATAGAAGAAATCTATGGTACTTGGACAGTGGCTGTTCAAGACACATGACTGGAGATTTCTCCCTGCTCACAGAGTTTAAAGAGAGAGCTGGCCCCAGCATAACCTTTGGAGATGACAGCAAAGGGTTTACTATGGGATATGGCTTGATTTCAACAAGGAATGTCATCATTGAAGAAGTTGCATTAGTTGATGGTCTCAAGCACAACTTACTGAGTATCAGTCAACTATGTGATAGAGGGAATACAGTTTCCTTCAATTCTGAAGCCTGTGTTGTCACTAGTAAGAAAGACAACAAAGTGGTTCTAACTGGAGTTAGAAAAGGAAATGTGTACTTAGCTGACTTCAACTCTACAGATGCAGAATCTATTACTTGTCTTTTCAGCAAAGCAAGTTCAGTTGAGAGTTGGCTATGGCACAAGAAGCTATCCCATTTGAATTTCAAGACAATGAATGATCTAGTCAAAAAGGACTTAGTAAGAGGAATTCCTCTTGTTGAATTCTCAAGGGATGGTCTGTGTGATGCTTGTCAGAAAGGCAAACAAAGGAAAGCATCATTTCAGAAGAAGCTTGAAACAACAATTGATGAACCATTACAGCTGTTACATATGGATTTGTTTGGACCAGTCAATGTATTGTCAATAGCAAGAAAAAGATATTGTTTAGTGATTGTAGATGATTTCTCAAAGTTCACATGGGTCTATTTTCTTGGATCAAAGGATGAAGCAAGTGAAATCATTATCAATCACATCAGGCAAGTCAATAATCATCCTGACTTAAAAGTAAGAAACATCAGGAGTGACAATGGAACTGAATTCAAGAATTTGACATTAAGGCTGTTCTGTGAAGAAAATGGAATCATGCATGAGTTCTCAGCTCCAAGAACACCTCAGCAAAATGGGGTAGTTGAAAGAAAGAACAGATCTTTAATTGAGGCTGCCAGAACAATGCTTGAAGAATCAAAGTTACCAACATATTTTTGGGCTGAAGCTGTTAATTGTGCCTGTTTCACTCAAAATATTTCTCTGATCAATCAAGCTAAAGGCATGACTCCTTATCAGTTGTTCAAGAAAAGAAAACCAACTCTAAACTTTCTTCATGTCTTTGGATGTAAATGTTTTATACTAAGGAATCAATCTGACCATAAAGGGAAGTTTGATGCAAAGGCTGATGAAGGAATATTTGTTGGTTATTCAGCTGGAAAATCTTATAGGGTCTACAATCTAAGAACCAACATTGTTATGGAATCTGTGCATGTTGTGTTTGATGATAAAAAGATTGATGGACTAACAGATGAGGAACATTATGAGAGACTCAAATTTGACAATATTGAAATATATTGTGATGATAGTGAAGAAGAGATTGATGGAGACGACACTTCAAAAGGAATACAAAATTTGCTCCTGGATAATGCACAAAATTCAGCATCCGTTGAAAGACATTGTGCATCATCCGTTGAAGTACTTAATGAAACATCCGTTGATCATAGCTCATCAACTGATAATCAATTTACATCATTAATTGATGGAACTCCAAGTTCCCTGCAAAGGACCAACAACTCAGGGGGAGTTTCAACTAATCAAAACTCTATCTCACATCATGACAATACTGAGATCACCTCATCTAGAGCTCATCTTCCACCTCAAAGGAAATGGACCAAGAATCATCCCTTTGAACTGATCATTGGTGATGCATCATCTAAAGTGCAAACAAGAAGAGCTACTCAAGATGAATGTCTGTATAGTAGTTTTCTATCTCAGGAGGAACCTAAGAAAGTGGAAGAAGCCTTATTGGATCCAGATTGGATATTAGCTATGCAGGAAGAGCTAAACCAATTTGAGAGAAACCAAGTTTGGAAGCTGGTACCCAAACCAAAGAACAAGAGTCCTATTGATACAAAATGGGTATTCAGAAATAAGATGGATGAAAATGGCATTATCATAAGGAATAAAGCCAGATTGGTTGCTAAAGGCTATTCTCAGCAAGAGGGAATAGATTTTGATGAGACATATGCTCCTGTTGCAAGACTTGAAGCTATCAGAATCTTTCTAGCCTATGCAGCCCATGCCAATTTCAAAGTCTATCAAATGGATGTCAAGAGTGCATTTCTAAATGGGAAATTAGAGGAAGAAGTCTATGTAAGTCAACCTCCAGGATTTGAAGATCCAAATTTTCCAGACTATGTGTATTATCTGTTGAAAGCACTCTATGGACTGAAGCAAGCACCTAGAGCCTGGTATGAAACATTATCAAAATTTCTTTTGGAGAATCACTTCACTAGAGGTACTGTTGATAAAACTCTCTTCTTTAGAAATGTTAATGGCTCTAGTATACTTGTTCAAATTTATGTAGATGACATAATATTTGGTTCTAAAGATAATAATCTTTGTAAGAAGTTTGCTAAGCTAATGCAAAGCAATTATGAAATGAGCCTAATGGGAGAACTAACCTATTTTCTTGGTTTACAAATTAAACAAGTTAGTAATGGAATTTTCATTAGTCAAACTAAATATATTCATGATCTTTTAAAGAAGTTTGACTTAATGGAATGTTCATCTGCAAAAACTCCCATGGCCACTGCCACCAAACTTGAATTAAATAAGACTGAAAGGTCTGTGGACATTACAAGTTATAGAGGCATGGTTGGTTCACTTTTATATTTAACTGCTAGCAGACCAGATATAATGTTTGCTACATGTCTGTGTGCGAGATTTCAAGCTGATCCTAGGGAGTCTCACTTAATTGCTATCAAGAGAATTTTCAGATATCTCAAGGGTACACCAAATTTAGGAATTTGGTATCCTAGAGAATCTGGCTTTGATCTAATTGGTTATTCAGATGCAGACTATGCAGGTTGCAAAATAGACAGGAAAAGTACAACAGGCTCCTGTCAATTCCTGGGAAACAAGCTTGTATCATGGTTTAGCAAAAAGCAAAATTCAGTCTCTACTTCTACAGCTGAGGCTGAATACATTGCTGCTGGAAGTTGCTGTTCTCAAATGTTATGGATGAGGAATCAACTCCTTGATTATGGACTTCATGTTGATAGAGTACCTATCTTTTGTGACAACACAAGTGCCATAGCCATAACAGAGAATCCTGTGCAGCACTCAAGGACCAAGCACATTGATATTAAGTACCACTTCATCAGGGAGCATGTCATGAATGGTACAGTAGAACTACATTTTGTTCCAAGTGAACAACAAATTGCTGACATATTTACCAAGCCACTTGATGAATCAACATTCACAAGATTGGTAAGTGAGCTAGGTATGCTTAATTACTCTTAAAATTCATGTCTTCTTTGCAATTTGATGTGGAGCCTGAAATATATTAGTTGCTAGAACAAATTTGACTTTTAACAAAGTTTATTCCATCAACGGATGTTCCCTATCCGTTGAAAGTCAAAATTGCTCTATCAACGGATATTCATTATCCGTTGAAAGACAAGTATATCTCTGGAACTTTTATCCGTCAACGGATAAAGCTGAAGTACCTTTCAACGGATGACAATTTACATTATCCGTTGAAATGTCACATCAGACGTTTGAGGTGTTTCACAGCCGTTGATTCTATTTTCTTAACCGTTGATACCATACATACATCTGTATGTATTGGTTTTAAAGGTAGTTATTAGAATACTTACAGTTTATTCTTAAACGGCTGAAATTCACTAACACCTATTTATTGATTAATCCTTTATTTATTTTTTTTTTTGAAAGCATATAAGCCCTTCTGATTGTTCATTATTACTTTACGCTTTCTTAGAATTTCAAGCATTTACCATTTTCTCTCTGCAAAACCCTCAAGTTATTCTCTGCAATTTCTACTCACAACAATGGCACCAGTCGTGAAGATTATGTCTCAATCTGGGTTCATCTACGAGAAGAATAATTTCATAGCTCTGGTAGAGAAGAATGAAGCCCACTCAGATTATCACAAAATGATGGACTTCATCAAAAACTGTAAACTTAGCTATGCAATGCTGGAAGCCCCAACGATTTTCTGTGAAGTAGTTGAGGAGATTTGGACAACTGCTGAGTTCAACTCCATGGATATGACTATCTCCTTCACTCTCAAAGGTAAAAATCACTGTATAAACTGTGATGACTTACAAGCATGTTTTAAATTACCTGAGAACAATGCCATGACACCACACACTGATAGTGATGTATCCAGCATGTTAGATTCCATAGGTTACTCTCTTAACTCTGCTAATTTAGGGGGTATTAGACGAAAAGGCCTTAGGAAAGAATGGAGTTTTCTTGGGGATGCCTTCATAAAGGTTTTCTCTGGGAAAATTAGTAATTTTGATGCCATAACTTCATCTCTTGTTAACATGTTCTATATGCTTGTTTCTGATAGGTACTTTAACTTTAGCAACTATGTGATGCTAGAATTAGGTACTAGATTAGGTAACAAAGCTAATAGACCTAATAACATCTATTATGCTAGATTCTTTATGTTATTGGCTAACCATGTTGCTGAAGGTTTAGTCATAATCAATGAGAATAATAAACTCAAGTGCTGGGCACAAGAGAAAAGAGTTCTTGCAGACTTGAAGAGAATGGATCTTAACAGCAGTGTGCAATTGGTATATTTACCAATCATGAATGCACCCCAGGTAGGTGAGGTAATTGCTTCTACAACTCCTACTTCTTCCAACCCCTCTATTTCTTTATCTTCTAGTGTGGCCATGAAATCTGTGTCAATGCCCCAACAGATTTCTACCAAAGTCACCAAATCCAAACTTTCAAAATCCAAGACAAAGAAAACCACCTCTGTTGTTTCTCAAAAGACAACAGTTGTAACAACAACCATTAACCCTGAGGGAAGTGATCAGGGTGTGAGTGGTGAGGGGAGGGGTGAACATCAAAGAAACCCCCAGGATAAGGAAGGAGAGTTGAGTGCTTCCCAAGCTAGCCAAGCCCCAGTTTCTCAAAAAGCTGTGGTGGTTGAAAAGCTCTCTAGCACATCCCTAGTAGCATCCTCCCAAAAGGATGTTACTATTGAAAAGAGTTCCCATCCAGGAACACAGAACAAAAGAGGGAGGGACACTAAAGCCAAACACTCACCTACAAAAGCCTTTATTAGAAGAAAGAAGGCTAGAACCCAATCTTCTACACAGGGTGCACACACTGCACAGAAACATCCATCTGTCTCTGTGCCTTCTCAAACTCAGTTTGATGTGACTCCAATAAATGTGGAGTCACAGCCCCATTCTCTCACAATAACTACACATCAATCACCAAATGCTTCTTCACCATCTCTGGATGTGGATATGCTATTCCCATCAATTCCTGATTCTCCCTCTTTACAACTCAGGGAGGAGCCCCACTCAAATACAGGTGATCATCATCTTTTAGATGATTTGTTGGATCACCCGCAAATTCTTTCAGATATAATTGAAGGATCTGTATCAACACATATCAAATCAATCTATACAGATTCAACAGTTATATCACTTTCAATTTCATCTTCTTTTCCTTCTTCAATGGATATCACTCATCCGTTGACAAGTGGTTGCTCTTCAACGGATAAGCTTAACAGCAGTTATCCGTTGATAACAACAGTTTCAACTTCAACGGATATTCCACATCCGTTGATAGTCTCTACACAAACAACTGAAATGATTCCAAGTGTAGAAGACATGAATACTGTGCAATCACTTTTAGGATTGAGGGCAGGGAGTGAAAATTTGAGTGAGAGGCTGGGTTGCTCCCAGGCAAAAGGAGAGATTGAGAGCACAAAAATGCATGCTATTTCTTCCAGCATGGCAAAAGTCAGTGAGTGGAGTACCACCTTAGAAGGTGAAGGTGAGGGAGTGAGATGTGTGAGCCAGGGGGAGCCCCTGATGCAAGAACATAGAGAAAAAGAGAGAAAAGCAGGTACAGTTGATACAAGGGTGGAACCAGCCATTGCTCATGAGTCAATGATTGTGGATGATGCTGAAAAGGAAAGACAATTTCAGCAACATTACAAAGCTGTAATTGATAACATTTCCTTGGATGCTGACACTTTTACTCATCCTGTGACAGCCTATCAACTGTTGGCTGCTCAGGGCAATGAGGAGGCAGAGAGGACACTACATCTAGTGCACTCAACAGAATCTCTTCAAAGGGATAAAGCTGCTATTAACAGGATGCCTTCTACAGCTGGTGAGCCATCTGAGGAATTTGGAGTAAATTCTGATGATGATGACTCTATTTCTTCTGATGGAAGCATGAACATAGGGGGAGATGAAGACCCTAGTTCCATTTCTAATCTACCTGAATGGGCCCTGACTAAGGAGCATAGAACAGGTGAATTCAATGTCCACCTGGTCAAACAAATCATCACTATTCAACAGGCCATTCAGAACACTTCAAATGCAAATATCAAGGCTATCCTCCAAGCTCACCTGGACTCACTGCATCTCATGAAGTTGCAGAAAGTAAAGCAAGATATGAGTCTAAATGATCTCAGGAAAGATATTGCTGACTTGAAATCCTTCACTTCAGAAAAATTGGATTCAGTCATGCCCTATGGTACTTTGCAGGACTTGGTTTCGAGATTGAAAAAGGAATCAGTTACTGAACAAAGGCTGGCCAAGTTGGAAGACAGAGTTCAAGGAATTGAAGATTCTGTGGCCACCCTTCTTCTCAACCAACAATCTCAAACCAATCTCCTAATGCAGCTGGCAAAAGCACAAGGCTTGACCCCTCTCCTTGATGATAACAAAAAGGGGGAGAATAACAGGGAAGGGGAAGGAGAGCCCTCTACAAAGATTCAGATATCTAAAGTGCTAGTTCCTGCCATCACTACCTCTCCAATCATTCAAATCAAGGGAAAATCTGATGGAATTGATTTGATTCAGCTAGCAGCAGCTGAAATACAAATGAAAGAACAATGGAGGAGAATTGATGAAAGGTTGCAATTGGTGTTTGGTTCTACACAAAACAAATCAACATCTGTGAAATTTAGCACAAAGATTGAACCAATCAACATGGAGCTCATGCCAGTAGGGAGTCTTAAGGATGGAGAAGCTTCTTCCAAAGAGCTACAAGCTATAATCCTCAAGCCCAATGAAAGATCCAATAAGGACTCAACAAAGAATCCTTTAAAAGAAGTGGACTTTCCTCCTTCAAAAGATGATGAGAACAAGATCTTAGGCAGGAGTATTGCCTATCTCAAAAAGTCCATGGATGAGGCTGTAAGGAGAAATAGAGCTATTATCATTAGAGAGGGAAAGAGCATATGTGTGATGCAAGGACATCCCAAATTCTCAATAGCTAAGAAAGAAGAAGCCAAGCAATTAAAGGCTGACAAAAGAGCACAAGCAAAGCTTGAAAAACAGCTAAAGTCAAGCCAAGTTGAAGAAATGAAAGGAATTGAAGTCAGGGGTGAAGAAAAGATTGCTAACTTAGATGAGGTTCTTGGGAGCATATTTGGTGAAAATATGGAGGAAAGAGAGGAATGGCAGAAGGGAAACAGAAGAAAGGCCAAGGCACACAGAAGGAGTGAAGATAACCCTGAAGATACCAAATCTACATCTAAACCACTACCTTCCATACCTGAACCTTTTGTTACTGATCCCTCTATAAATATCCATGGTGAACCAATCATTCCAAAAGAGGAACCTATTGATTGGGACAACATCACATTGCCTACCTTTCTAACCACTCTTCCACCACCAAAGAAACAGAAAAGAAAACCAAAATCTACACCTCCCACAACCTCTAAGAAATTCACTCAAAAACAAAAACCTAAACCTAAGTCACCCATTTCTAAAGATGATTATGTTCACATCTGTGACATAAAAGAAATTTCAGACATTGAACTCTATCTGGATGAGCTGGAGGATGTAAGGGGAATAGCTGCCTACAGACAGTTACCAGAAAGATTAGTGTTCAGATATAAAGGAGCTGGGGAAAGAACATGGCCTCTCCACAGGATTCTAAATGAAGGCTACTCTACCTTGATCAGAGTCTTTTCAGCCATCAAAAAGGATTCTGGCTTTACCAGAACAGCCAAGACTGAAATTCTCAACAAGATTGCCAACATAAGGAAGACTTGGAGGGAACCAAATGCTTTGCCCAGAACCTTACTCATACAAGAAAGGGGAACTAAAATTCACAAATCACCTCATTGGTTGATGGAATTTAGAGATGACAGAGGAGTCAGAAGATTTTTCAGACTTGAAGACCAACTCAAGATTGCCAGCAATGAAACTCTCAAGGAAATGCAATCTAAGTTGGATATCAGTGATGAAGATGAAGCTGAATTCTTCAGAAAACTCCAACTCCAAATTGAGGGAAATGACAAAGGGCTAGGAAAGAAAACCAGGGAACAAAGAAGAAAATGATGTTTTGCTCAGGCTAGAGGAGCACCCTTGGAAATACTGTAAATCTTCAATTACCTCCTAGTACATACACTTTTGCAGCACTTTTTATATTTCTACTTAGTTTCAATTCAAATATTTGTTAAGTGTTTTGTTATCATCAAGTTAACTCTGAATTTATGCCTACAGTTCTTATAGACATAAATAGGGGGAGATTGTTAGGAATATATGTGCATTAGTTTGATGATATGTTTAACAAAACACTTAAGTAGAAATTTAGTGTCTGTAGCCTCAACGGATAAGACCACTTTGGCTATCCGTTGATGGTGTAGCTTTACTTAGAAATAAGTCTAGTATTGTAGCATATTTCAGTCTCTGTATTTAAAATTGTAATTCTTAGAAGTTGAGAGAAACTATGAGTCATGTTGACTACTAGATGATATGCAGATAGGAAGGCCAATTGTAAATATTTCATGCCTTGTAATTTTGTATAAATGAAGTGGTATCAACGGATGACTTAAAAGACCTTCAACGGATGAGAAGCTAAGCTTCAACGGATGTCTCTAAAGCTTCAACGGATAACATCCTTCAACGGATGAGAGCATCAACGGATGAAAGCTTCAACGGATAACATCCTTCAACGGATGAGAGCATCAACGGATGAAAGCTTCAACGGATAACATCCTTCAACGGATGAGAGCATCAACGGATGAAAGCTTCAACGGATAACATCCTTCAACGGATGAAGTCATCAACGGATGAAAGCTTCAACGGATGTTCTGCTAATCAGCCGTTGATAAGTGGTAGTTGTACCTACAAGCAGAGGCACGTGGGTTGACAGAGAAAACTGAGATGTGGTAGCCGAATTTCAGGATCAACAGAAAAAGCAGCCGTTCTTCTTTTGTACAAAGTTGCAATAGTCAACAAAGTACTTGAGTGAACAGGAAAAGAAGCAAGTGAAGAACTTATTTTACTATTGTAATTTTATATTGTTTTTCACTTGTACACTTGGTAATATATATGAACCAAGAAGAAGCTAGTAATTAGAGAGATTTTTCCAGAGCTGTTAAGAAATATCTTGAGAGAAAATTCATCTAGTTTGTACTAGGATGCAGCTGTGATCAACATTGTTGAACACAGATTTTCTAATATACCATCTCTGGTGGAACAACAAATCCACCAGAAAAGTTTTTAAGGTCTGTTGTGTTCTTTACATTTGTGCTTGAATATATATCTGTCTGTATTAGCTTAAAGCAATTCACACACTTGTTCTTCTTGAACACACAACTTTATAAACTGCTCAAAACTTGAAAAAGTTTTGAGATTTACATTCAACCCCCCTTCTGTAAATCTCATTGTTAGTCTTCTAGGAATAACAATGCCTCTATAACTTGTAATATCCACAGACCTTTCAGTCTTATTTAATTCAAGTTTGGTGGCAGTGGCCATGGGAGTTTTTGCAGATGAACATTCCATTAAGTCAAACTTCTTTAAAAGATCATAAATATATTTAGTTTGACTAATGAAAATTCCATCACTAACTTGTTTAACTTGTAAACCAAGAAAATAGGTTAGTTCTCCCATTAGGCTCATTTCATAATTACTTTGCATTAGCTTAGCAAACTTTTTGCAAAGTTTATCATCTATAGAGCCAAATATTATGTCATCTACATAAATTTGAACAAGTATACTAGAGCCATTAACATCCCTAAAGAAGAGAGTTTTATCAACAGTACCTCTAGTGAAGTGATTCTCCAAAAGAAATTTTGATAAGGTTTCATACCAGGCTCTAGGTGCTTGCTTCAGTCCATAGAGTGCTTTCAACAGATAATACACATAGTCTGGAAAATTTGGATCTTCAAATCCTGGAGGTTGACTTACATAGACTTCTTCCTCTAATTTCCCATTTAGAAATGCACTCTTGACATCCATTTGATAGACTTTGAAATTGGCATGGGCTAGAAATATTCTGATGGCTTCAAGTCTTGCAACAGGAGCATATGTTTCATCAAAATCTATTCCCTCTTGCTGAGAATAGCCTTTAGCAACCAGTCTGGCTTTATTCCTTATGATAATACCATTTTCATCCATCTTGTTTCTGAATACCCACTTTGTGTCAATAGGACTCTTGTTCTTTGGTTTGGGTACCAGCTTCCATACTTGGTTTCTCTCAAATTGGTTCAGCTCTTCCTGCATAGCTAATATCCAATCTGGATCCAATAGAGCTTCTTCCACTTTCTTAGGTTCCTCCTGAGACAGAAAACTACTATACAGACATTCATCTTGAGTGGCTTTTCTTGTTTGCACTTTAGATGATGCATCACCAATGATCAGTTCAAAGGGATGATTCTTGGTCCATTTCCTTTGTGGTGGAAGATGTGCTCTAGATGAGGTGGCCTCAGTATTGTCATGATGTGAGACAGAGTGTTGACTAGTTGAAACTCCCCCTGAGTTGTTGGTCCTTTGCAGGGAACTTGGAGTTCTATCAACTGATGATGTAAATCGATTATCCGTTGATGAACTATGATCAACGGATGCTTCATTTTGTACTTCAACGGATGATGCACTATGTCTTTCAACGGATACTGCATTGCCTCTATCAACGGATGCAGTATTTTGTGCATTATCCAAGGGCATGTTTTGAATCCCTTTTGAAGTGTCATCTCCATCAGTCTCCTCTTCACTATCATCACAATATATCTCAATGTTGTCAAATTTGAGTCTCTCATTATGTCCCTCATCTGTTAGTCCATCAATCTTTTTATCATCAAACACAACATGCACAGATTCCATAACAATGTTGGTTCTTAGATTGTAGACCCTATAAGATTTTCCAGCTGAGTAACCAACAAATATCCCTTCATCAGCCTTTGCATCAAACTTCCCTTTATGGTCAGATTGATTCCTCAGTATAAAGCATTTACATCCAAAGACATGAAGAAAGTTTAGAGTTGGTTTTCTTCTCTTGAACAACTGATAAGGAGTCATGCCTTTAGCTTGATTGATCAAAGAAATATTCTGAGTGAAGCAGGCACAATTAACAGCTTCAGCCCAGAAATATGTTGGTAACTTTGATTCTTCAAGCATTGTTCTGGCAGCTTCAATTAAAGATCTGTTCTTTCTTTCAACAACCCCATTTTGCTGAGGTGTTCTTGGAGCTGAGAACTCATGCATGATTCCATTTTCTTCACAGAACAGCCTTAATGTCAAATTCTTGAATTCAGTTCCATTGTCACTCCTGATATTTCTAACCTTCAAGTCAGGATGATTGTTGACTTGCCTGATGTGATTGATAATGATTTCACTTGCTTCATCCTTTGATCCAAGAAAATAGACCCATGAGAACTTTGAGAAATCATCTACAATCACTAGGCAATATCTTTTTCTTGCAATAGACAATACATTGACTGGTCCAAACAAATCCATATGTAGCAGCTGTAATGGTTCATCAATTGTTGTTTCAAGCTTCTTTTTGAATGATGCTTTCCTTTGTTTGCCTTTCTGACAAGCATCACACAAACCATCCCTTGAGAATTCAACTAGAGGGATTCCTCTAACTAAGTCCTTTTTGACTAGATCATTCATTGTCTTGAAATTCAAGTGAGATAGCTTCTTGTGCCATAGCCAACTTTCAACTGTGCTTGCTTTGCTGAAGAGACAAGTAATGGATTCTGCATCTGTAGAGTTGAAGTCAGCTATGTACACATTTCCTTTTCTAACTCCAGTTAGAACCACTTTGTTATCTTTCTTACTAGTGACAACACAGGCTTCAAAATTGAAGGAAACTGTATTCCCTCTATCACATAGTTGACTGATGCTCAGTAAATTGTGCTTGAGACCATCAACTAATGCAACTTCATTAATGATGACATTCCTTGTTGAAATCAAGCCATATCCCATAGTAAACCCTTTGCTGTCATCTCCAAAGGTTATGCTAGGGCCAGCTCTCTCCTTGAACTCTGTGAGCAGAGAGAAATCTCCTGTCATGTGTCTTGATCAACCACTGTCCAAGTACCATAGATTTCTTCCATTTCCCTGCACACCATAAAATCAATCAATTTGATTTTGGTACCCAAGTTTCCTTGGGTCCATTCTTGTTAGCCTTTCTCCTAGACTTCATTCCTCCTGCATCTTTAGACTTAGGTAAGTTTGAGTCAACCTTGGTCTTAGATGTAGTTGGTTGAGGTGTAGGGTTAGTCACAGAATCATTTAGCACATTTGTAAAATTATTAGGCATTGATTGTGCAAACATGTTATTCCATATGGGCATATTGTATGGGCATATTGTATGGCATTTGAGGCATACTAAATGCAGCAAGATAAGGATTGTTAAAATATGGCATGTTTACAAAATGTGCATAAGGATTTTGTTGAGACATAACAGGCATAGCATGCAGAGGTGATGCAGACATATTAGGCATAAAAGAGGGTACATTTATGGGAGTCTTCTTAATGGATTTACAACTAGCAGATAGATGATTAACACTACTACAATGCACACAGCTTTTTCTAGGAGCATACCTATCAGGTGTGTAATTGTTGTGTTTATTAACTCCTACCTTCCCATTTCTGTTGGATTTTCTTTTAGATTCCTTTTTATCCTCAACCATCTTGAGCCTATTATTTAACTGTTCTAAGGTCATGTGCCCTACATTCACCTTACTGACATCTTTGGATGTGCTTGCTTCTTCTTTGACAAAGTTCTTTGAAGTTGAACCAAACTTTTTGTTGAGTTTCTTTAGATTCTCTCTTTTAGAAACATCTGCCTGTTTTGATTGAGGAACCTTCAACGGATGCTCCTTTTCTTCCTTCAACGGATAACTTTCATCATCCGTTGATTCCACATCCGTTGACAGCCCATCAATTAATTCCAGTTTCTTTTTATTTTTATCCCAGGCAGTTTCACAGAATGATTCAATTCCTTGGACCTTAGCAATTTGAGCACTTACATCCCTAGATGTCTTCCAGGCTTTAATCACCTCTTGCTCTTTCTCTAATTGATTGGAAAGTATTTCTACTTTCTTAACAGATTCAGCTAGTTCATTTTCAACAGATATACAATGCAACTTTGTTTTCTCTAGGTCAATCATCTTATCTTCTAACAAAGCATTTCTATTACTTAAAAACAGATTGTTCTCTCTAATCCTACTATTTTCTTTAGCAAGAGATTTAAGAGACACACGCAAATGATACAATTCGGTAGACATGTCATTAAAAGCATCATTGCACTCTTCTTTAGTAAGCTGTGTTAAGTCAGTAGTGATTACCTGATTGCTTGATGAACTAACTTCATTTTCTTCAGAATCAGTCATGAGAGCAAGGTTGACATACTCCACATCTTCATCCTCTTCATCTCCATTAGCTGCCCAGTCCCTTTCTTGAGTAATGAAAGCCCTCTCCTTTTGCTTGAGTAGATCAAAATATTTCTTTTTGTAATCTACTTGTTCAAATTTCTTCTTTTCAGAAGTTGGCTTTCTGCACTCACCTGCAAAGTGTCCACTTATACCACAATTGAAACACTTGAACTTGGATTTGTCCACAGTGTTTTTGTGAGGTTTAGTGGCTCTAGTGTTTTTCTTGAATTTCATCTTTGCAAATCTTCTGGACAGAAATGCAAGATGCTCATCAATACCATCTGAGTCATCTTGGCTGGAGTTGTCTTCATTTTCAGCAACTTGCTCTTTCCCCTTGCTTGATTCCTGATTTCTTATACCATCTTTGGAGTTTGATGTAGATCTCGCAGTTTCTTGTCTGCATTTCCTCTCATCTTCAGCTACCAATGCAACTGAACTTCCTTTCTTTCTCCCCTTCTCCAATACCTCATCCTGTTCCAGCTCTAGTTCATAAGTCTTCAAGATTCCATACAATCTTTCAAGAGTGAAGTCCTTATAATCTTGAGAGTTTCTTAAGGAGACAGTCATGGGTTTCTATTCCTTTGGCAAGGATCTTAAAAATTTAAGATTTGAATCCTTCACCTGGTACACTCTTCCATACAGCTTCAGTCCATTCAACAGCTTTTGGAACCTATTGAATGTTTCATTTAAAGATTCATTTTCTTCAAAATGAAAGTATTCATACTGTTGAATGAGAAGCTGCATTTTGTTTTCTTTCACTTGTTCTGTACCTTCACACAGTAGTTGAACTGTGTCCCAAACCTCTTTGGCAGTTGTGCAATTTATCACATTATCAAACATATCCATGTTAAGACCATTAAACAAAATGTTCATAGCCTTCTTATCCTTGTGGACTTCTTCTGTGTCTTCCATTGTCCATTCTGCTCTAGGTTTTGGAATGGATTGACCAACAGCAACTGTGGCTGTAGCAACTGTTGCTACTTTGTGGGGAATGTGAGGACCATTCTCAATGCAGTTTACATAACCTTCATCTTGGGAGAGTAGATGAAGGTGCATTTTCACCTTCCAATGGTGATAACTGTCTTTGTCAAGAACTGGGATCTTTACTCCAATATCCTTCTTACTCATCTTTGTTAGATTCCAAGATCTTTAAACTCTTTGTATGTCAAGAGCCTGCTCTGATACCAATTGTTATTCCTAGTGGACTAACAATGAGATTTACAGAAGGGGGGTTGAATGTAAATCTCAAAACTTTTTCAAGTTTTGAGCAGTTTATGAAAGTTGTGTGTTCAAGAAGAACAAGTGTGTGAATTGCTTTAAGCTAATACAGACAGATATATATTCAAGCACAAATGTAAAGAACACAACAGACCTTAAAAACTTTTCTGGTGGATTTGTTGTTCCACCAGAGATGGTATTTTAGAAAATCTGTGATTAAACAATGTTGATCACAGCTGCATCCTAGTACAAACTAGATGAATTTTCTCTCAATATTTTTCTAAACAGCTCTGGAAAATCTCACATCTAATTACTAGCTTCTACTTGGTTTATATATTACCAAGTGTACAAGTGAAGAACAATATAAAATACAGTAATAAAATAAGATCTTCACTTGCTTCTTTTCCTGTTCACTCCAGTACTTTGTTGACTATTGCATCTTTGTACTAGAGAAGAACGGCTGCTTTTTCTGTTGTTCCTGAAATTCGGCTACCACATCTCAGTTGTCTCTATCAACCCATGTGCCTCTGTTTGTAGGTACAACTACCCCTTATCAACGGCTAATCATCAGAACATCCGTTGAAGCTTTCATCCGTTGATGCACTCATCCGTTGAAGGATGTTATCCGTTGAAGCTTTCATCCGTTGATGCACTCATCCGTTGAAGGATGTTATCCGTTGATGACTTTATCCGTTGAAGCTTTAGAGACATCCGTTGAAGCTTAGCTTCTCATCCGTTGAAGGTCTTTAAGTCATCCGTTGATACCACTTCACTTATACAAAATTACAAGGCATGAAGTATTTACAATTGGCCTTCCTATCTGCATATCATCTAGTAGTCAACATGACTCATAGTTTCTCTCAACTTCCAAGAATTACATTTTAAATACAGAGACTGAAATATGCTACAACACTAGACTTATTTTTAAGTAAAGCTACACCATCAACGGATAGCCAAAGTGGTCTTATCCGTTGAGGCTACAGACACTAAATTTCTACTTAAGTATTTTGTTAAACATATCATCAAACTAATGCACATACATTCCTAACAGGACTTTCTGTCCTTTTTAGCTATATCCTATGGCTTCCAGCCTTTTTTCCAAAAGCCATGCATTAACCTTCCAAGATATCCCTTTTCCTTGTGAAGTCGATCTTTAGGTTTTAATCCTTTATGAATGAGTCCCAGAAATTCCCGTTGTTTCAAATAGGCTTCATATATCCATAATCCTGGGATGCCAAGATAACTTAAAAAGAGTGTTTTGTAGCACGAGCTAAACAACTCTTATTTATAATGCACGAAACCTATATATGTAGAATGCAAGTATGAATATGAAAGTAAGAAGATGAAAGTGTGGATGATTTTGTATAAATATAAATATCCATATTCGTTGTTACTTCAGCAATCAGGCTAAACCTTGGCGAAAGCACTTTTTAAGATAAAGCCATAATTTTCAGAAGCTTCCATGGTTACTTCACTGGGCCTCTTAATATATTGTTTAGTTTTCCATTGATGCCCAGTGTTTGTGGGACTCAAATCTTGTCCATGTAATATGGGACTTTAAAATCCTACCCATGTAATATGGGAGTTTTAAATCTTGCCCATGTGATATGGGACTTTTCAGACCTGCCCATATTCTATGGGGCTATTTAAGTTTACCGAATGAGAGACCAAGGGAATGCCATGGAGATACCCATCAGTTGTTGTTATGTCCTTTCAAGTGGTTACATTATGCGACATATAGTGTGCCTAGGTATCTGCTTGAAAGCTTCGGTCAACAAGTTTGAAAATATTTTGAAACCCCATGCATAATATAAGGAAATATATAAAATAAAATACCCCCACACATGTAAACCCATGTAAGTCTTATTCCTTGAGAATATACGGTATGCATATTTAGAGAAACATGTCCACATGTAGGGCAATATAAGAGATATAGGGTGTAATTAATTTCTATATATACACATAAAGCATGCATGATAATGAGTATGTAAAAGCATGAGAGTAGGGCTTATCTCATTTCAATGGAGACAAGAGTTTAAGTTATGGAAAACGTGCAGTTCAACCTCTTCCGTGGTGTTCCGTTGATATAAGCCTATTTTCCATCATATTAGCCCTTCCATGATGGACATATTGAAGAGCTGATATACCCCCCAAGCCAACAGTTTTCCTTCCCCCGTTTGACATCCTTCTCCGGTCTAAACCTTAAACATGTTAAGAAACCCAATTTCTATGGATATTGCAAATACCTCCATAACTTATTAGCTAGCTCGGAGTATAGCATGTTCCATGATAAGCCCACATTACATGTTCACATATGTACACGTAATATATTAAATTCATGCCACACATTCACATGTATACATATTTTAAGCACATCATCCATTATATCCAAAGGTACGCCTATCGACATTCATGCATATATTCTAACTGAGCAAATATTGTCATGTTGTTAATCACAGAAGACGTGCTACTTGTTAGTTCTCAAATCACGTTATAGCATAAGCTAGATAATCAAGCATAAACATATAAGAATCCATATTATATTAACAACTAGGCAATCAGGCATGCACACATGGAAATCCATGCTCATACCCTAGAGTCCAACTATTCATCCCTCTATGCATATTCGCCTTTCAAAATAGTTAGCCTGAACAAAAAATTAGATAGGTATAATATCCTACGACATGGTCTTCCTAGGTAAGCCAATTTTTGGGTTACGCGTAAGCATCCCCCATGTCGTACCCCATAAATGCCTTAAAATCCTAAATCCTTGTTATCACAGTTTAATATCCCGAGGAATTCGTACCACGAATCACTAGTATCCTCCCAAACGAATAACACAAGTAAATTACATAAAGCATGATGTATAGAGTATCAAATATCCAGCCACATAATCAACCATAATTATGCAATGTATATTCAACACATAACATTATAAGAAGTCGTAAGATTAGACTTACATTTTCGTACAAAGTTGTTGTGAGGGGTGAATTCAAGGATTGAAAGATATACCTCCAACTTTACCTTTTGAGGAATACATAATTATTTATTTACCCGTAGCCATAAGTGAATGCCAGTGCGTACCCATCAAATTATAGGTAAACACCAATGAATCTACAACCAAGAAGTGAATATCAAAGAACTTGCATCCAGCAAGTGTATGCCAAATCGTCTCATGGTCTGCGTGTAAATGCCAAGAAACACACAACCAACAGGTGAATGCCTAGAAACCCACATCTAGACGATCAATGATAAGAAATTCACAGCCAACCATTGAATGCAAAGTATGAGAATTTGTTCAGCGGAGGAGGATAATGTTGATGCCTCTTGTCTGTAACTCCAATATTATAGGCATATGCTCTATAGATTTCCCAAGAGTAATTAGTCGGGCTATCCCAAAAGAGGGGTTTACAGATAATAGCTAAACCCTCATTTGGATCCTGTCGTTCATCAAGGTAGCTGAAGCCCAATTCCCAAAGTTCTGGATGTCTCTTCCTCCAGGATGTAGCTGAAAGGGTCAAATAGTTAAAGGCTGATATGAAATATAAAAGTGATAGGGTTACCTCTATACTCGTTGACTATCTTCTTGATCCCGTATTCAATTCCAATTCCAAGGTTCACATTGGAACCTAAACTTACATAATCCTTGTAAGTTCTTATTCTCTGTGCAAGGTCCTTGCACTCCAATTCCAACCATATTTATGCAAGACTTCATAGGATCTACACTAGCTCAGTTTCTCTGAGATTGACATGCACCTGTGGAAAGGAATTCGACCCTATCCAGAGATTCATATTTCTATATGAATCTATCCAATGAGGTTCATATACCTACATGAACCTAAACCAGGAGTTATGTATCCATACAAACTCATCCATTAAATATATATTCTCTTGCATAAGTTAAACCTTACCACCCAAAGGGAATCAAGTAGGTTAAATAATTGGGATCCATCCCAAATTTATGTATAATCCATACATTTCCGATATCCTTTTTAAGTGTAATCCACACCTGTTCGGGTTGTTCCCAATCTAGGTTATCCATATTCCTAGATTCCCCAGGGTCTTGAAATAAGCATATACATCTTTTGGGCCCTTCTGGTTCGAAGGATTGAAGTAAATCAACTTCATCCCGGGTTTTATACATTTTCGGCTTTCCTAAGCCTTATGTAAACCCTAGCCAAGTTAAAATTCCATATAGCCCCAGAATCCCTAGGGATTTCCAAATATATTCCACTATAATCCATATATTATCCATTCTAATTCATATATAAATCATATATGTTCTGATCCATGGTGTAAAAGCCAATCCATGAATGCCAAATCTAATCTGTGGCGTGTAAGTCAATTCCATGAAATCTATATAAGCCAATTTCATCCACAAAAGCATATCAAGAGAAATCCATGAAAGCTAAATCTAATCTGTACATAATTCCTGTACAAGATTCCTTGAATTCTTCAAAAATCAATTTCCATTGGGGGTTCTCACCCCATGCGATCAGTTCTCATTAGGGCTTTTATGAAAATTCCATTACCCCGATCCATTAACTGTTTGAAAATTCCAATTTGCTTAAAAATCAATCACTTTCAAGACACCATCCGGGGTAGCATACAACATATTATCCACTACCCCCCGGTTCCTTATAGCTATTTAAATGCAAGAGGAACCTTATATATTCCATAAACGGGTTCGACTAGCTTTCGCTTCGAACCCCTAAACTTACGTGAGCATGCTCATTGTAAGAAACAAGAGGTATCGTAGGAGAAGCGTCTACTATCTATACACCTTCCCATAAAAACAAGACAAGATTTCCTTGATGATTCCATAAATATTATTGTATCTCTTCTGGGGGGGTCAAATGTTCGAACCTAGGAGGCCTATTACTGAGGGGAAAACTAGATATGTTGAACTCCTTGTCCTCATGTATGCAGGCCTCCATGATTTTACCAATAAAATATACCTTCATTAAAATTTTCCAATAGAAGATTTTGGGCCTCCACCGGGGTTTCAAAAAATTGGATTACCCCCAAGTAGCGAGGATAGACACTACCCCCCGATTCTTCAAGATAGTTTCTCTGTGGTCGAAAGTTAAACCTTGTAAGGCTTCTCATTCTTGTAGAGGAGAAGCATATATAGGTATCCATGAGGCTGGCCATCACAGGATTCGGGTTAGCCTCAACTAGCTCAAAGAACAGGCTAAATAGCTTTTACCAATACCCTGAAATAGACCTTCTACCGGGGTATCTTATATTTCTTCCATCCTCTACCGGGATATTTCAGATTTCTTCCATCCCCTACGGGGGTATTTCAGATTTTTTTCATCCCCTACGGGGGTATTTCAGATTTTTTCCATCCCCTACGGGGGTATTTCACATTTTTTCCATCCCCTACAGGGGTATTTCAGATTTACTTCTATCCCCCACCGGGGTATTTCAAATTTCTTCTATCCCCTACGAGAGTATTCCATTGTTCAGCTCATATTTATGGGCTCTTACAACTCTAGATTATGACCTATGATGTTGAAGTGCAATGTAGCAGAAGAACCCCCCGTGTTAGAGACCTGGCATTTGGACAACAACATCATTTTCATGGCCATAATAATGATCAACATTGTTCCTGATAGAAGCTATAATGAATTGAGCTAGTTTTCTTCCATGGGCTTCTGCTATAAGCCAACCTTAGAGGCTATCATGCACTTTCGGGCCAGGTGGAGATGTTCATATACCCTTTATACGAACCGATTCCTGGGGTTTCTCATGCCTTCAGCCCCTTTTGACATGGGCAACCTCCACAACCATCTCATAAATCCTAGGATGACATTTTTATTATCTTCAGTACATGGGCTCTCATGGTTGTTGGGCTTTACCAGTAAATATAATAGCCTCGATATAGGCCTTATATGCCTTCATTTCCATATCAATCCAGCTTCAGTACTCCCTTGGGTCGGGGGTTTTGATTATATTTAAAACCATAGTTCATCCCCTTAAGGGAAAGTGATTTAGGAGTGTAGGACCCTTATTTCATCTCCCATAATAGGGTCTCTCATATTTAGTTGGAGCATCTCCCTAGAATTCTTTGGAGCCTCTACCCGGGGGTTTTCCTAGTTACACCCCTCCACCACGGAAAACTTCTAGATTCTGAAACTTATCCTCCAGGAGCATGCCATAATGGAACCTCTATTTGGGTTCCTCAAATGGGTAAACCACTTTTCCATAGAAGCCTAGTTTTCGGGCTTATTAATATTAGAGAATTGGCCACCAATCCGGGAGTTCACAGCCTCTTTTGCATTGGATTTTTTTTGCTTGTCATAAATAATATGTTTGCATCTCTTTTGTTGTTCACGCTCACCTAATTACTCCGCTTATAGGCTGAAGTACGGGGTAAATTTGGGGTTTTCCAGTTTTTACCATACCCTTGGCTTGTTGAACCCCTGGTATAGTTGAATGCCAAGTCTAGTTGAACGCCTAGCCCAGGTAAACACATACTCCAATAGAAATCCCGGGCATGTTTAAGAGGACTTTTGTAGGCCTTAACCTCTGCGTTGTTAAACCCTTATTAGGTTGAACCCCTTATTCGGGTGAAGATGGAATTTGATGGGCCTTAAACCCTAAGAGATAGAACCTCAAAATTGAGATTTTCCATTTTTTACTATAAGAGCCTCTTCACTAAATGCACAAATGTAATATTTGGGGGCATGTCAGATTTGGGACTTCCCTTGAATTTTCCCATGCCTTGCTAAACCAAGAAATGTGTTTCCTCAATATCTCATGACTGCCCTTTTATTTAGATGTCTACATTGAATTCAGTAGTGATTGGAGCGTTGTAAGAACTTGAAACTACTTCAAAAATATCCTTTCCATCTGCTCCCATGGGGATATAGATTCTAGGGGAAACTTTTCAATCCATTGATAGGCATTCTCATCGAGGACCCAACAGCTTACGCCTCGCATTGCCTTCCACCAGATGCACCCCCATCAACATGCTAAAGTGATTAAAATATTCTCCTTGATTAGAAACACCATAATATTTTGGGTAACGCTTATTTTGTAGAAGTTGGGCAATGTAGATTCATTTAAACCCTGGAAAAGGGGAATATGGGATTCCTCTATAACCCTGAAAATGGGGAATATGGGATTCCTCTATAACCCTGGAAAATGGGGATACGATAGTCCTTTCTAGCCGTAACATCACCCCTGATTCTATTATATTCCAAGTTTTCTCTAATTTTTTGATTATAAGGTGGTCCGACTTCTATGAAAAAGGCACATACCCCTCGTCGACATTTACCGAAGTCATTTTCCAGCCAATATTCATTTTGGAGTTTCACTGCATCTGTGAGAACCTGTATCGAGGTTTGCCATGTCCATGACATACATATATTCCCCATTGTGATCCATCATGACGATTCCATGGCCTTCTACTTGGACAAAATATCCTAGCCTATTCCCGTCTTCTGAGATAGGGTTCTTATCTTTGTCAATTCCGGGGTTGTAAACATCAATTATGGGGTAAACTAGATCACAATCTTCCCTGATATTTCATTTACCAACATTTAGCTCGGGAACTGCCCTAGACCAGGGCTTTTCATATAGAGGGGAAACCCCTAATCGGCCTTTCACCATTTATCTCATAGGCCTATTTGATTGTAGCCTCTCCATATGGCCTTTACATCTTTTCATTCTAGCCAAATTTCTTCCTCAAGCAGTAGAAACCATCCATATTTTGAAGTTTTTTCTCTCATTCTTCATTTCTCGGGTCAATCATCAGAAAGCACATTTCCTGGAGGACTCTCTCCAGCCCTTCCTTCCTCATGTCTAGGGTTATGAGCAATTTCCGAGTTTCCCCGCCAGCCACCGGTTGAGCCTTATTTCCAATCCTCTTCGAATGGAATCAACACCTGAAGACCATATTTAGGCCATAATATCTAGGACCTTTTTCATCAAAGCTAAAACACTTGTATACCGGAGCCATAAAATATGCGGTTGAGGCTATTTGACATTCACCTATTCCTCGTTAAACCATGCTTTTAACCACCATTTTTTCATATATTTTTTTCGTATTTATTTTACTGGGAGTCGACTCTCCTGCAAATCCACGTGATATCATCCATATTATCTCCATTAATGGCCTCCTTGGACTCGATTTCAAGGCCGCCTTTGTTGCTCTCTGGTGTACGTTCATCGCCAGAGCTTTTCCGCATCTTTCCCCTCAAAAGATCACCAATCCCCTCCTTCTAGCGCCAAAAGTGTTGTGAGAGGAATTTGGTACAACATTCGGGGTGGTTGTTGCTGGAATAACGGAAGAATCACATAGATTTGGGCCGAAAATCGGGCGTATGTTGAAAAGCAAAATACGCCTAATCTGCCGGAAGCGGGAGGCGTTTGTGGCTGCGGTTGGACTGAATTTGCAAGGATTCCGAGCGTGGTGGCGGAGTAATTCCTACTCAGTCGTGGGGGGTGCCCGGAATTGGTTTCGCGAGAGCTCCACCGTGTGTTTCTGTAGAGAAAACGAGTGTCCAACCTTTGCAAATGGCCTACATATCCTATATTTATAGGAATCAAGTCCATATGTAGTTCTATAGCCTCAGGACTCCTCCATGATGGGCTATCCACGTTTTTACTAAGCCCATAATAGCTTCCAAGCCTTATCCAACTAGGTTTAGGCTTAATCCAAATAGTCCTACTTCTAATATACCACCAATCCTTATTTATCTTTGATATTATTGTAATTATCCATGAGATATATGTATATTCCATGCGTATATCATGTATATCCATATTTTCCAAGTTGTAGTAACATGTTAGGAGTCCAACTATCTATTCCTTGCTGGCCAGGAGTTGTGTCCTAGTAGAACACTGCCTCTGCAGGCTTCTCTCCATAATCAGGATAAGCCCGTGTAGGCCTCTCGCCATATTGAAAACAACCCGACCTATTATAATTCTTGACTACCCCTGGGTCTTGGAATATTCTAAAAAGCCTAGGGTATTGGCTAATCTGTACGAGACCGCTCTTATTACCCTATTATGATAACCCTCATAACAGACCCTAACCATTGTCTCAATACCCCTATCATACCAGCCCACTTAGGCCCATAATCCTTACATTGTCATCTAGAAAGCCTAATTCATTATGTCAATCCATCTAATTCTCTATGGGCTATAAATCCGGCTCAACACTGATTTTAGGCACAACACCTATAATCGATTGATGTGGATCAGAAACCATAAAATAGTGAGACGCCATGCAATATTTGGATGATATTGATAGCTTAAACCATAATATAGTTAGACGCTCACAGAATAACAACCCCAGATTGCAGCAGTGTCATCTTGTTTTCATTTCACAACCCTTGGCGAGGCGTGGCCTAAATTATTGTATTCTGTCTACCTCTATTACTCTATATCCCCCTTTACACACTACTCCATTTTTGCACTTGATTACATAATTACTCCCTCCGTATCAAAAAGATTGAACACGGAGATTAAGAAATATGTATAAAATAATGAAAAAAAGAAAGAATAGTGGGTGAATTGATGGAACCTATTGATTTTTAATTTATAAAAAAAGAGATAGTGGGGTAAAAGTAGTGTGAAAAGAAAGAAAAAGTGGGGAAATAAAGGAATTATTGACTATTTTTGGTAAATTTTGAAATATAAAGAAATGAATGGGATATCCAAAAAAGAAACTATAAAGAAATGAAAAAGAGAGAGTACATTATATTTAACCAGTGTTTTTATGTGTGCTTATAGCCAGGAACTAAACATAGTGACTAGTATCGTACTTGCACCGGCCTGGTTAATGGGAATCGTAATTTTTTTGTATGTTAGTTTTTAACGATTACCCCAACTTCTCTATATTAAAATTTTGATTTTTGTAATTTATAGTGTCGCGGCAAAAAATCAACTTAATATTTACTGGAGTATGATATACAGTAACATCTGTTTGCCGTAGACAATATCAATAAGGTAAGTAAAGTATAAAATCTTATACTAATAAAAGCAAAAGAGAATTTTTACCCAAAGAATAAAAAAGTACTGTCCAGTTGGAAACTGAGCAGTACAAGTGAATATATTGTTTTAATCATGACAGCAAAAAGGTAAAAATAAAATAAATTAAATCTTTGTTAGGTTCGCAGTAATAATGCCATTGTACTGGGACTGACATTAGTATGTACCAAATGCGTTTGTAGTTTGTACTAAGACTGACATTACGATTTACGATTCCGTTTGAATATTTTTAAAATTAAATTAATTTATGTAAAAAGAACCGTGCCTTCGTAATACAGTACTTTGCAATCAACAGAAAACGACTCCCTCCGTCCCTAAAAACGTTTCTTTTTTATTTTGAACACGTTTGTCAATGCACACTTTTGATCGTTAATATCTTTAAATTCGTATTAGTATTAAATATAAAAATTTCACTGTATTAAAGTACTGATAAATACGAATCCAACGAAATCACTCATGACTATGTTTCATATTATAGATTAGATGTAAATTAGTACTCAATCGCTTACCGTGAACAGTACCGAAAGTCAATATAGGAACATCATTTTGGGACGGAGGGAATAAATTATTTAACTTTTTTTACCAAGTCAATGATAATCTCCGGAAGAGAAGAAATTTTTGAAACAATAATAACAGACAGTTCCGAGTGCGATTGTTGTAAATATTTGTCAACTATAATTTTCCGTGAATAAATCAAATATTGAAATTTTTGTAGATGCACGAGACAATGTCATCCATCCACGTTTAATTCCAGCGTTTTAAATTTTTTACTTATGCGTGAAAAATTATACTCCTTATATCCCATTAAATTTTTTACACATTTTTTTTATGTTTAACACACATTTTAATACTATTATAAAATACAGTTCTGTAAATTATTTGTAGAATTTTCTTTATCTATATAAAAATTAAAATTATTTAGAAAATCATGGTTTACGAGAGTTTTAATATGCGTGACAATCCCCCGTCCGAATCCAGTGGAACAGAGGGAGTAATAGACAAATAATCAACAACAACAATTGTTTGACATAGACCGGATTTGGATAATTACATGAAGATGGAGTCTAGAGAAGTGCTGGTTAGGGGAGAGCACGGTTCCAATTATAATTTAGTGTTACACAAAATTCCAATTATGTATGACAATACTAGTGATATATCCATAGTGGTTAATCCAGTTAATCATTTTAAAACAAAACACATTGATGTAAGATACCATTTTATTAGAGAATATGCTACAAATGGTACTATTGAGCTCATTTTTGTACCAATAGAAAAACAATTAGCTGATATTTTTACTAAACCTTTGGATGAAGCAACTTTCACTAGACTTGTAGGTGAAATTGGTATGCTTAATTTTCCATCATAAAGCAAAAACTCAGTTAATATTTTGCAGCAGATGAATTTCTGGTAAATCAAAATTTATTTGATTAAATTGGAAATTAACTAAAATATGAATTATAAATATTTCAGAAATTTCCGTATATTTATTTTTCAAAAATTCAAAATTTAGCTTGGAATTTTTTAAATTCTAAACAAACTGCGTAATTATTAATTTACATCTTCAATATGTAAAATTAACTTAAAGCAGAATCAAAGCAGAATCAAAGTGATCAAAAGTATATGGAGAACTGAGTTCTCGATAAGTCTAATTGACTTATCGACAAGTCATTTTAAGACTTCTCATGTAAGTTCTCGATAAGTCAATTTACTGATTTTTCGAATGAGTTAATTGGAATTTTAATCATGATAAAACCGGAACCGCAACCGAAGATTCTGGGTTTTGAAAATCGCAACCGCAACCGCAACCGAGTCATTGGTTTTAATTTCGGTTTCAAAAATCCTGGTTCGGTTGTAATTTTTCGATTTCGGTTTTAAAACCGGCAAAAATAATTGCATTTGACATATTTTGTCATTAATCAGTTTTTAGCATAAATATAGATAAACTGCCTTGCTGAGACAAAATATGTCATGTTGCATTTGACAAAATCTTATTATTCATTTTCCACACAAGAAAGTAGAAAACTGTAACCGCAACGACTCAAGTTTGTGAACATAGTTTAGGTAAAACATAGTAATTCAAAATATCTTTCCTAGTGATTTTAGCTATAAATCGCTGATGTCTAATATCTTCTAACAAAAAAGGTTAACACAGTCAATCGGTAAACAACAACTTAATAACATAGCTTAGGCAAACTGTAATATGTATTAATATTTATTAATATATTATAATAGTCGGTTCGGTTTCGGTTTTTCGGTTCAGTTTAACTCTATAACCGGAACCGGATTATTTGTAACGGTTCGGTTTTTCGGTTTCTCGATTTTAATTCGGCTCGGTTTTAATCGATTCGATTTTAGTCTGTTTTTACCAGTTTTGGTTTGATTTCGGTTTTTATGCTCAGTCCTAGAGCTGGTCATGAGACATATAATCACTCTTCTGGGAGTAGCAGTAAAAAGTAAAATCTAAAGACTAATTTTAGAGCAAAGTTGTAAAATCAAGGTAAACACAAATATATTAGTGTCGTGTTATTGTCACCAAATTAGTACACGAATCTAAATTTGGATCGGGTTCGGATTTAAAGTTTGTTACACGAAAACACGAAAATACAAGAAACGTTTGTACACGACACGGAACATTGACGGGTTTAACGAGTATAAGAAAGAGGAGGGGGTGTAATGTATGATGTTTGAAGAGTGGGGGGTCTGTCCTAAATGTACTAAATCTATGAAACTAGACTGCCACATGGGAAGCATGTCTGCTACTGAAGAAAGATTTGGGATCTTTTGGCAGCCTACACTGTTTGTCCTAATTGTTACTGTATCATTTCTTTCTTATCTCACAAACCTAACCATGTCCTGCAACAAGGACCCTTTTTTCAAATGTATTTTGACAATTTATCCCTAACCTCGTAAATGAAGACCCGATAACACATACATAAATAACCTCAATAAACTTGTACTTCCTAAACCATTTTTACCGTTTTTTTATTGGGATGTTTTATTCAATTTTTGGATATTCTATTCAGATCTTTACATTTCAAAATTTATCAAAACCTGCCACTTTTTCATTTTCCCCCTCTTTTCACACTATTTTTAATCCACTATCTCGCTTTTATATATTAAAAATCAATGAGTACCACAACTTCACCCACTTTTCTTTCTCTTTTTCATTATATTTACTTTAAACATATTTCTTAACCTCCGTGTTCAAACCAAATCCAAAGAATTTACTTTAAACATATTTCTTAACCTCCGTGTTCAAACCAAATCCAAAGAATTAGCTAGGATCGAGGAAGTAATATATTCTTTTGTGAATAAAAAAAACCTAGTATATATTATCCAACGTCAAGGATATCAATTTATAAAGATTTAACTGCACTATAATTTTCTACAAATAAATGTACCAAGGGTCCAAGGCCGCAGTAAGAAATTAGGTCCATAAGATCAGAGTATCTTCGATGGATCACATTATTTTGGTGTGAAATCCATACCCAAATAGTGTCAAAATTACAATATTTTCATATTTATCTTCAATCCACATACACTAAATTTTACGACATTTTTATAGTATATAGGTTATTTTATTACTAGAGTAGAAAAAAAAGTATAAAGTAATAAAGTTAGTATGATATAAAAAAATAATTTAGTTTTAGGTAAGCATTAACAAAAATTATAAAAATTTGTATGACACCAAACTTGGTGTAATTTCTAATACAACATCGAAATGGGGTAAGATTTAGAGTTGAGTTAGAGAAGACACTAAAATGGTGTTAAAGTACAAATTTAAACTTGGGTTGAAGATGGTCTCTAATATTGTCAAAAATAACAATAAAACTATGGGTTAAATATTAAAGTAGTTACTCAACTGAATGTCATATATCAATTTAATTATCAAACTTAACGGAGTATCATTTGGATCAATAAAATCATAATAAATATCAAACAGATACCTCAAAATATGTGTTTTAGAATTAAAAATTATTTTATGAAGTTCTAAACATTTTTTTTAAATGCCATTACAATAAATGAAAAGTTATGAATTTATAGTATTTTAGATGATATAGTGAGATTTTTAAAAATTTATTTACTAATTATTTTTATTTTAATAAATAAAATGATTATAAAATTATAAATAAATAGTAGATAAATTTTTAAAAATCTTACTATATTATATAAAATACTAGAATTCATACATTTGCATTTGGTTGTAACAGAATTTAAGAAAAATATATAGAACTTCATAAAATAATTTTTAAATCTTGAACACATATTTTAAGGTATTTGTTTGATATTTATTATGAATTTAGTGATTAAAATGATATTCCATTAAGTTTGATAATTAAACTGATATATCACATTCAATTGAGTAACTCCTTTAATATTTAACCCATAAAACCTATTTTGTTACCTGTCTCCATTTAATATTTCGACAATATTTTTTTTTGAAAATTATTGCTATTTATGTAAGAGTCAATTTAAAATTTAGTAACTAAATTAAAAACCTGTTTATATTTACTAGCTGCAAGGCGAGTTCTAGCAACTCAGGAGTAACTTGAGTCGTTTCCACTGCTTTGCCTATATATGTTCTTAGGACTTCGATCTGTGTTACAAAGCCACATGAGCCAGGGTAGATTCTGTGCACCAATTTTACTAAAACCTGGACTTCAACTACGTGGTATTCTAACAGCTACTACTATACATGCTAATCATGTAAGTAAACATTTGGACTTGTTCTTGAAAAGACTAGGAAAAAGGAGTTGCAGTATATAGCCAAACACGCAACTCAGCAATAGAGCTAGAAGTCTAAAGCTAGATTGTCGCAAAGTGTAGCCTTTCGACTCATAGGCAATAAAATTGTAAGATCCAAAACTAACCAAAATACTGGCTTGTATATCAAAATCAGATTACCACCACTGATGTACTGATCTTGCTAGACACAGTTAGGGATATGATTTACTCTAAAAAATATCACAAGATAATTTCAACAAAGATGCAAGAGTTTTGAACTTATCCAAATTAACAGGCTAGCTAAGTTGGATGCATTTGCCCCCTGCAAATAAGTTAAACAATACGATAGACCATAGCATCACATACTTGCAGTAGTAGTTCATTGGCATCCAGAATCTACAAAGCTAAAAACTGAATCATAGATTAGAATCCAGAAACCCCTGGAACTTCATTAGTTTCAGAATTGCCTAGACATTTATGTAGATATTCCACAACCACGAACGATCATCCCCCACGCATATGTGCACCTAATTCCCCAAATTGGTCATCAGCTTCTACAGTGTCCTCTGACAGGCGAACTGCATCAAGCTTTTGTTTTAGGATTTCAATGGCATTAAGCACCAACTGAGAAGCTTTGATTGCACCAGTGGATTCAACAGTGAAGATGAAGCTGTCTTCTTTTGCATAGATTTCAATTAGTCCTGGCTTTCCCATAGCTTCTGCTTTCTTGAGCACCTCATCATCATAAGCGTACGCCTCCGAATCAACAATCTTAACCTGAGATCAGAAAAGCAAATGGGTTTTCACATATAGTAATATCATGCAGTAAATTTTCTGTGATATTTTTTTCGGACTGAGTTTTATGTTCCAAGTAAACGAATTAAAGTTTAGATGACCGCCAGAGATAACACGATAAAAAATAAAGTTTTGATGACCACACGAGATAACAAGAATTAAAAAAAAACAAGTATTATTCACACATAAACTTGACTGAAAATTCTTCATTACAAGTTTCAATTTCAATGCTATAACTTGTTAAAATTATGTGTCTTCAAGCATCGATTTCTAAAGCATCAGCTGGACCTTGAGGCTTATCGTCTTGGATTTGTAACTACCGAAGGACAAAGTACCCAGTTGTAGCAATGTTTTACTTTTTCTCAACAGCATCACCAAATTGGATGAGTTATAGGCATACGAGTTTTTAGCAATCATACTCAGTTCATGTCATAATTATACAACCTCGTATAACAAGGTTAAACTGACTTAGTTTTAGATGTTAGTCTTACTTCGCGGACCATCTGCATATTCTGCAGTTGTAAAACTAATTAATTTCACATTATTACATATTACACCCTCCTTATTCGCACAAAAGAAAACTTATTTGTTCATTGTCCTATAAAGAAATAAAGAAAGAGAACATCTAAAAGCCAAACAAATTCGTGTTGAACAGTATAAGGAAAGGACTGGTTAATTTTGGAATACAACTATATGTACCAACAGAACATAGCACCTGAGGAAACAGGATGAGCATGAACAGAAGCATATATAGGAAAGAAAAAATTGCTGTGCTGATGTCATTAATGGGGATTACACAAAAGATAACACAAATTAAAAACCAAGTATTCTTCACACATAAACTTGACTGAACATTCTTCATTACAAGTTTATATAGAATTGTTTCAATACTAGAATAGAACTGGCAGCTTTACGTGTCTTAAAGCATTTGTTTCTAACGCATCAGTTGAAGCAACCAGTTGTGGCAATGTTCAACTTTTCTCAATTGCAACACCAAATTGGACGAGTTAATGGCATACGAGTTTTCAAGTGAATGCTCCTCCATGTCATAATTAGTAACTTATGATGATAAGGTCATACCGACTTAATTTAGAAGTCTTACTTCACGGACCATTTGCATATTCTGCAGTTATAAGACTAATTAATTCACATTGTTATATCCTACACCCTCCCTCCCTATTTGCACAAAAGAAAACTTATTTTTACTTCGTCCTATATAGAAATAAATATATAGAACATCTAAAAGCCAAAAAGATTCGAGTGAACAGTAAAAAACTGGTCGATTTTGGAATACAAATATATGTACCAACAGATAATGGCACCTAAACAGGATGACCATGAAGTGAAGCGCGTATAGGAAAGAAAAAATTGCTGTGCTGATATCATTAACGGGGATGCACACTAAATGCTATCAATGGGCCTTTTTGATCCGAAATTAATTGTGTTACTGTGATTATCATTATGACAATATATTCTTCAAAGTTATACCCCAGGGATGGTCACTTACTGCATGTATGAACAAACTCAGCACCCATATAACTACAGACATGACTGCGAATTATCTAACAATTTATCATAACACAAAACCACTGCAGAAAGACAATAATAATCTTGGAATGATTCAAACCTGTTGAGTTTCATCATCAATTTCAAAGACTTTGGTTGGACTGCTATCGACAAAACTTTGTTTATCTTCCAGTGATAAGCTCTCCATCATCTCTTGATTGATATGAATGGCAGGTTCATACATAAAAGTGACTGTCGCAGCAGGGGACCACTTCGCGTGATCTTTCCCAATTCCTTTGCGGGCAATTGCCCTCAACTTCAGTTCCTGTCCGCGGCGTAGCTTCACAAGTATTATTCCCCTAAATGATAGAAATAATTGCACATTAAGATAAGCACTCTGGTCAAATTTATTATCATCTAGCATGCACATTCTTTCTGAATGGTAATAAAACTCAGACTATGAGTCAATTACTACAAAAGCAAATTTAATTTTTAACTAAGATACAGTACTCTGCAATCTGCATGCAGGAAAATTACACAGGTACAAAGTAAATCAGATTTTCTCAAACAAACCCCTTCTCGAGATACAACACTTACTAAATTAATACTTTAAAAAGCAAAGCAAAATATATATACACAACAAACTGAACAAAAAAAAAATCAAATTTTCATAAACCATGGAAAACAAAGCGGACTACCACCAAATCAACCTAAACATAACCGATGTAAACAATGTTTACATGCAACAGATACTAATTTGCTATGCTTTTTTCCCATTTTGGCTTTTCGAATAGAAGAGTAGACACATTTTAAAATATATTCGACTATTTAGTAAAGAAGGGAAGGTGAGTTTCAAACTGTTGACCTTGTCAAGGACTAGAGGCGCAACCACCAGCCTTGGGTTTTTTCAACTCTACATTCTCACATTAAAGTGTATAACAATTTAACACCCAAGGTAGAGTGTATACCTCCCAAAAAATTAAAGACAAAACTAAAACATTCATATACCACTAAAAACAACAATTCTACAAGTTTTAGTATTCATACCCCCTTCATATTCTCTCCACATCTCTTGGAAACCAAGTAAAATATACTGTCTAAATAAACCTCAAATATCATCGACATGCTAGAAGCATATATCGCTTGTATTCATAACTTTTCCTTCTTTTCTCCACATTCCTCAAATTATTTGACCTGCAACAGAACCTTAAGCTAATCTATCAACCAGCCAACATTCTTCAACGTTGAAATGAAACCTAAAAGGCCCAGTCACCTACTCTTTCAAAATCCAACAATTTGAAATACTACTCCCCTGGCCAAAAAAAACGAAACTAGGCAAGAATAGAATATAATTTTTACTATGTTCCGAGTATATAAGTTTAATTTTTGTCCCTTCCCTTCCTCCAAACCTACACTAAATGTTCAAGTCTGCATATTTGGGGATAACCTTCATTCCTACTTCTAATCAAACCATGTGAATATATGTAATAACAAATCAACACAAGCATAACCAACACATCCGCTAAATTACACCAATTCTACACAAACCAAACCACAAATTCATCTTGAACAAACCTAACCCCCAATAATAGCCACATAGCCACATGCATTTCTTCGACACTCACAGGTAAATAATAACACATTTTTGGGTTTATACCTTTAATTTTCAATTCGACACGAACAAAACCCTAACCCCCAAAATTAGTTACATGCATCTCTTCAACATTCATGTATAAACAAAAAAAAATCACATTTTTCAGTTTTTTAATTTTTAATTCATCTCGAAACAAAACCCTAACCCTCAAAATTAGCTACATGCATTTCATTTCCATCCAACACATTCACACACATTTCTTAGTTTTTACTCTGTTCTAAAAATCACCGATTTTACCGATTAATCACCTGATTAATCATTTCAATATGCTCTGCTGATTCGATTTTATAATCCGATTAATCCCTGCACTTTTTTCTTAAATTTATATATTTAGTTTAATAAATTAATTATTTTAATACTTCATTAAATATATCTGATTAATGCTCCGATTAATCAATCGGATTAATCACTGATTATCCGATTAATCACTAAAATGTTACTCTACCGAATAATGCCGATTTCCGCTTTTTAGAACAATGGTTTTTACGTTTAATTCCTAATTCATCTCGAAAAAACCCTAACCCCCAAAATTAGCCACATGCATTTCATTTCCATCCAATACGTTCATCTAAACACATTATAAATAGAACTATATAATAAACATGAAAAACACGAAACGAAAACGACCTCTGCTCGGAATTCTCATAACCAGAAGCATCCGAGAAATCGACCGGGACAACCGTATGATCCGAACTATACAAATCCTTACTAGTCACATCCAAAGTCTGATCACCAATACACTTAGCTCTCAAATGAAACTCCACAGAGCAAAACTCACACTGTCCATCGCCATCACACGCGTCGCAGTCACGCGAGAACCGCATACTCATAGCGCGTTCACTCGTGAGCGGGACCAGACCGAGTCGATGCGCAATGAACTCGTCGTTGAGAACAGTGGAGTTGATTTCGATCTCGACGAGATCGATTGCGACGGTGGGGACCTCGGAGATCATCACGCGCCGGAGCGCGTTGGCGATGCTGGCGTCAGTGTTGCGTAGCTCGAATTTGGCGTAGTCGTCTTTGAGTTCGCGGATTTTGACGGTGGGGAAGCGCTGGTAGGATTGAATTCCGTCCATTTTGGGGAGATTTGTGTGTGTGAAAGTGTGTGTGTTTTTTAGGGTTTATAAATTGGGGGTTTTGAGTTAAGAGTACAGTGGGTCAGGCTACAAGGGATTGGGGCGACATTTGTTTAGTGGGATTATCGGCATCGAATTATTAGATTTAGTGTTATAAAAATTCCCGATTTTTAAAAAAAAAATTTTGATTAATCCCCGATTAATGTTTAAAAAATATTTGACCGATTTATTTTTAAAAATCTGATTAATATTTATAAAATATTTTTAAATTATATATTTCATAATAAATAAGATAAATATATTAAATATTATTAAATATTTAAATATATCTGATTTTTGTTCCGATTAATCCCCGATTTGCCGATTAATCCCTAATCGATACCTAAACCGATTAGTACCGATTACCGATTTTTAAAATCATGGATGCATTCAATTTGAATTAAAAAAATCATTTTAAAGTATAAATTTATTTTGTAAAGTATTTTAAAATTTTGGGATGTTCAATGAGAAATTTAACAAAATACTTTAAAATGTAATAATGTTTGATTAGGATTTAAAAAAACTTTAAAATTTCCTGGTATTCTAAAAATTAAGAATACTTTTTTGGTAATTATAATGTGACAAGTTTTGATAAATTTGTTAATATATTTTTATGTATTTTGAAATAAAACCAAATTGCGAGATTTTGTAGAATTTTCATATCAACTCTCCAATTAAAATTAACAAAATCTTTCAAAATCTGAACTGAATGTAATTTGTGTGAGCTTCGTCCTCCACTTCTAAAGGTGGATCATTTTTTTTCGTCCTCCTGTAATGAGAGACTCTCTCCTGGATTGTTCTTGAAGAAAAAACCTCAAATGATTTCAAAGACCATTGTTTCTTCGACACAGTTCTTTTTTGATAAATAAATATGATTTATAACCTTATCAATGAGTATCATAAATTCATACATTTTCGAGGTGACTCAGGATCGAATCCAGGACCCTAGAAAGACAGATGATAAATTTTTAATCACTTCATCTATCCAACCGTGGAACACCTAATCTTTAACATAAAAATGGGAAAAAAAGTGTTGCCAGGGAAATAGTATCTTTTTCAAGACAAATAACAAACTCACTGATAACCAGTCCTGTAAGTTATAATACAATAATACTTAACAAAAGAAACACTCAGTTTTTTCCTGAGTAACTTTACTTCAGGCTGTAAGTTACTGCTAAAATAAAACAGACATACTGAATTTACAAACAGTGCCGCCCAGCCCATCACCGTAAAGCACAATTTATTTGAACCTAATCTTAATGATGATTAACACTACATTTTACAAGTAGTGTTACCGCGTTGGCTATCAAGACCTGTTGTAACATGGAGCACTCGATTTAGTTAGAGCAGCTAAAAAGGATAAGATCCCTTTGCACCAACCAAATTTTACATACGCACTTACAAGTTACAAGGGTTGCATTATTTCATAAGAATGCATCTTATAGGTGATCCCTCGGCGCCCACCAACCTTAGGGGTAAGCAATGGACATTATATAATCCGGCTTTCACATCGTCTAGTTTAAGGCCTTCAACTAGAATGATTTCCTGCCACAATATTGACAAATAGTGTTTGATATGACAAATTGTATCTCACAAATTCTTTTCTAATTTCAGGATATGAAAGATGACATCTAGCATATTTTGACGTACGCTTGAACACATATATAGGGTAGAAGACCATATGCACAGGTTATAGAAGAAGATAGTAACGATCATATCATTAAATCAATAAATATGAGTCTGTCACATGCTTAATAGCCACACTGCCGGCCAGCTGAAGAATTTAAGAAGACCACAACTTGATAATATAAGGGAAAGAAATATATATGTAATATGAAGCTTACCAATATTCCTCCCTAAAAAAATGAAAGTTAAAAATAAACTCAAATGATCAGCAAAGCAAAATACCAGAAAGCATAACCATTACTTATTCTTTCCATTATCTGTAGGGCTTTGGAGTACAATTAGACATATACTGAAGGAGAAAACCATTCCCCTTGTTTATAGGAAATAAAGAAAAATTAAGTTGTGAATGCATTTAGCTACACTAATTTGTTTGGCCACAGAAACTGATAACATAGTTTTGAAGTTTTTTAGACATGTCACTGAGCCATTGTCAAAGTACGATATGTCACCAAACATGACAGATGAGCTTAAGCCGCAAATTCTAAGGAAAAGGTCAAGTAATGCCCTTGATGGGCTGAACCATGGAGAGGTTATTAACCCTTTCATCTTTGTTCAGTATTTGGAAGTTAATGCAGTTGAGGTTAATCCAAGCTTAATGTGACACGTGATAGAACCTCAGGTGTAACTTCAAATTAGGAAGGCATGGCGGCTGGCATCTCTTAAATGGATTGAGTGGTTCCAGACGTTGGGAGTGGGTTTTCTTAAGCATGAACAATATTGCATCTATTACAGTATTATACCCTAAGGCGGTGTCGCCCCTGTGGTTGAAAGAGGCTTTTTATTGTCTAAGCCAAGATTCAGGCTTGTCCTTTCACCTTATATCTCAGGTAACATATCTGTTCCTTGAAACAAAAAAACTTTGGGAAAAAGAAAAGATGTTCTCAATCCCTAACATGTGAAATAAGAGCACTAAGATCGGGCGTGAAGATCCTGTAGCAGAGACAAATATGACATTTATTTTTTGGGCTATGTCACAAATCTTTGGATGAATTATCATATATAAGTCCAACTGTCCAAGGGAGGAGGATTGGAACCCAGGACCCGTGGCCATGTGGAAGGAGAAGGAACTCTGCCACTAAGTGCATCAAATTTTTTTTTGTTGCTAAATTAGGAGCATCAATTTTACACAAGCTTCAAATTAAATTTCTAGTCTCAGATAAGTAATGATTTCCAAACATTTAGATCTCTAAATTAGCTCCGCCATAGAAATTATTGATGTAATTACTGCATGCACAAATTAAAAGATTTGCTAATAGCAAGAACATTTCTTACTCTTCCTTCAAAGAAAACAAGGTGAGCAGGAACCAAATCATCATCGGCAGCAACAGATAAATAATCAATCCCTGAATTTAAGAACATAAGAATTGTGTTAGTATATCACTCTTCTTGCAACTGACACACTGCAGTTTGTTGTTCCCAGGATGATATATTGACTTTTAAGTTTATCCTAAAAGTTTCACTATCCGCTCCTAGTAAGATATTAAGTACATAATAGAACTGAAAAAGAAGGTATTTACCACAAAATAGCTTTTTTCATATACGAACTAATGTGTGACTTTACATATGTAAATAAGCAAGGTTCAGATGCTTTTAAACAAGGTTCAGATGCTTTTACTTCCACTATGAACATATATCAAACTGAAAAAATAATTTAGTGACTTTTCTAGTTACCAACTAGTTTGATGTCGGTGTTATCCACCAGCCACTGTGCCCCATCTTTCATAAAACCCACATAGCTTGAGTCAAACTCCTCCTTCCACATCAGCCCCCTGAAAGAAGGAAGAAAATATAGAAGACTATGCCTGAAGTCTAAACTTTTCATTTTTCACTTTGCGTACAACTTCTGAAACATACTAAATCAAAAGGTTGGTTCACTTTAAGGGATGTAAATATAAGGAACCTTGGAACGCTTAGAACTACATGTCCTCTTTTAATTATATACCCTACCTGGCATATGATCGGGTGCGTTCATTTTGCAGCATAAGATCATTAAAAAAATTGCAAGCCATATTAGTATAGACATCTAAAAAAGAACTTGAAGTGAATAATAGAACAGGACACCCAACTATTAAATTTCTAATATATCTTCAAGATATATAGCAAAAGGAAGAAACTGTGTCACTGTTGATTGCAAATTCAAATGTCTCAAATATCAAAAACGCATACAAATGGCAACAATTTAAAATAACCATGTAAGATGCAACATATATACAGCATTATCTTCTAATATCATTTTTCTATACATTAAAGATTGGGAAAGCACATACCTATCTGTGTTTAATGTTCTAAAAAGTACACGCCTTACTCCTTTGGGAATGTTCAGGGACTTCATAACTTCAGCTAACACATCACATAAATTTGTGTCAATCAGAAAATTATTTATCAGTAGAAGCTCATAGATACAGTAGGTATAAATCATTAACAGCCAGTTCATATATATACTCTCTATCAAAAGTTAAAGCTACATCCATCAAATTGAAATTTATGAGGTACCTCCTCCGACCTCCTTCCAAATTAACAAAAATACTCGATTAAGCGGTTTTAACATCATTAAAGTTATATCACTGCACAGACTACAGACACTTTCATGTGTTGCTACAAACTAAAAATTATAACCGGTTTCTAGCACTGTGCTACCAGGTTGTAGATACCCCATATACAAGGAAATGGAAGTCATCAAAATCCTCTAAAGAACAAGATTGAGACTTTCCATGAGGACCTTAAATATTGTTGGATGTTCGGAAAGGTATGACTGACAATAAAATATAAGTTCAACTTATATTTTATTGTCAGTCATATCTTTACGACATCCAACAATATTTAAGGTCCTCATGGAAAGTCTCAATCTTGCTTTTTAGCTTATTCTTTTGAGGGGAGAAAATGCTATATTCAAGCATTTTAAAATACAAAAGGAAACTGAAAAACTACAAGAAATAGCCTTCCAATAATTCAAAAAAAAAATTCTGAACATTTTGTCATGATCCATAAATTTAAGTTGTAAAATGGAATCAGATGCAGAAAACATGACCAGAATGCCTATCTAGGAGATGTTCCATTGGCTTTCATATGTATCTTGATTTCTCGCACACATCCATGAGACCATGACCCTAGCTGCTAATTTTACTTTTCCAAATGTACAGACTAGATGATGTTGTAGCCATATATAAGGTGTATAAGATAGTTATGAGCCTAAGTTATATGTAGTATTTATAATTTCTTACCGTATTTATATCCCGATATTGACTTGTATCTGGACTCAAGTTAAAATGTAGATATAATACATATGAATTTGAAAAAGGCTCAATTTTGCATACAAAAGCTGGTAGTCAGATACAACCAAGATATAGTGATGCTCATAACGACAAAGAATATTTCCTTTCAAATAATCATTTGTGATTTGTGGTGCTTCAGATAAAATAGAAGTTAACATGTGCGTAAATGTTGTACCAGTTATATTGGAATGCCTTGGAACATCAACTAACAAAGCAGGACCTGTAAATATAAAGAATTAAGATCATCAAAATTAGTAAACTATAATAAATGCAAGTTATCCAAACTTCTTTGCACGTGTAAAAGGTAGCATTAACACTCATGAAAAAGGTTAAAACTTAAACCCACGAAATTCAAGCGTTTTAAGACTCCAAATCCACCACCAACCCCCAAGATAATACAACTGAGGGCCAATAATATGTAACCATGTCCAACATTCAGGAATACTACTAGGAACCAGGCATGAAGATGCAAAAATTAATCATATCTAGAGCTATGTCTGTTCAATTGGGTTAAAAATATTTGGGCTATAGGCCAATTTGCTTAATATTACACAACATTCAGTGTTCAAGTCATCCCATGGACTAAACTTGAGTCACTTTTTAGGCATTTTCATATGACTAATAGTCTAATAGTAAGTAGGGGAGGGTGATTTATACAGTGCACCGAAACAAACTAGAATGTGTTCATAACTAATATATAAGATTATTCAAAAAGTTCAAGTATAAAGCACTGATTATAACCCATGCAAATTCTATATAACAGGGAATCTTAGTCTAGGTGCAATCATTTAGCTATCTCCTTATATTTTGATTAAACCAATTCAATGTATTGTGGAGTTCTAATTGTTAGAATAAATTTCTTTGTCAATACCAGGAAGAAATCAACTTTCTCATAGAATAACCTATGTTATACAGGACAAGAACTTTAAAAAACAATTCCAAGACATAAGCATAGAGAATATAGATTGATCAATTAAAACCTAACAGCGCCTACTAAAAGATTAAAAATCATATAAAATGAAGTACTTCGAAATCCTAAACATCAAACTTCTCATTAAATTAACCCCTATGCTATGCAGGACAAAAACTTTGAAATAAAACAACACTGTAAACTCTTCCAATATGCTTAATCCTCAGCTATTATCTAATTACTGCTACATGATCACTCAATCAGTCAATCTATAATGTCAAAATTGCCATTCATAAAAATTACTAATTCTTTCCTCTGTGAGTTTTAATTTCTGGGAGGGCAATGATTATAGGAGCCTGGAATAAATTTTACTTCACCTAAATATAAAAGAAAGTCATCATCTTTAATTCTTTATCATAGATTAGCACATGTACAACAAATTCCTAACCATAATAACCAAACTATTTGATGATAATAAGCTAGGACAGACCATTAAATCACACAGAAAATTTCAAGTGACACACACCCTCGGAGAGAGAGAGGGGGGAAGGGGGAGAGAGAGGGAGAGGGAGAGGGGGGAGAGGGAGAGAGAGGGAGAGAGAGGGAGAGAGAGAGAAAGAGAAAGAGAGAGGGAGAGAGAGGGAGAGGGAGAGGGAGAGAGGAGAGAGAGAGAGAGAGAGAGAGAGAGAGAGAGAGAGAGAGAGAGAGAGAGAGAGAGAGAGAGAGAGAGAGAGAGAGAGAGAGAGAGAGAGAGAGAGAGAGAGAGAGAGAGAGAGAGCGGGAGAGAGAGAGACCAGCAAAACAGTAAAAGTACCATTAAGAACATCCAAGTCAAGAGTATCAACATCAAAGCCAGCATCAAAATAATCGGCAACCATATGACCTGGTGCATCAACATGAGTACCAGAATGAAGAGGCAACTTCATAACTGAAAAATTATAAAGTGATCCATTCCTCATATTTGAAGAAAGTGTAAGAAAATCAACAAGCCCATCTGGATGCCCACTAAGTGTCTTTGGAGTGAACTTGTGTGTAATATCAATAATTCTACCATTCCCATAAATTTCTCTTCTAATAGGCTTCAAAGTTTGAGTCTTTTCAATACAAGAAGCTTCATCATCATTATACAGAGATGGGTATGCTTGATTTGGTGATGAAATAGATACAGAAAATAAAATAGTTGCAAGAACTTGTGTGTACACCAAGAAAATCAGTACAGTCTTCATGTTTTTTGATCAGAAAAAGCACAGTTTTTTGGGCTGCAGCTTATAAACCAAAAGGGAATTTCTTTTAAAATGATTTATTTAATAAATGTTTTTTTTCCATTCAATGTCACTTTCTTATCTTCTTGGACACATGGTAGTCGGGGATATTTATTTATGCAAGGGCCGTGACTAAAAATAATTGATTAATTACCCCATTAATCGTTCTAACATGTACTGACAATTCAATTTTATAATTCGATTAATTACTGTATTTTTATATTAAATTAATATATTTAGTTTAATAAATTAGTTATTTTTTATTTTATTAAATACATCTGATAATATTTCAATTAATCAATCTGATTATCCGATTAATCACCGCAAGGTTGTTCTACCGAATAATGTCGATTTCTGTATTTTGAAATAGTGATTAGTAAATTTTATCTATTTGTATACAAAAGCAATTCTCGCATTTTTATTCAATTTAAAAATTAAATAATTTTCGTTTTATTTTATTAAAAGTAATAATTTTAAAAAGAATATAATCTGCACATCAATGCAATAACAATAACTGCAACTAAAAAATGGTAATGTGTAATCAGGAAATCACAAAAGTAATTTTATGTTATGTTTAATAATTAGGCTTGCATCACAAATGATACAAGTGAGTATTTCTTCTGACCAAAGGTATGAGGAGAATTGAACCATTAATAATTGAGTATAGTTCATTTTAAACTATTTCTGAGGATGAAATATAGGCTTTGAAGGAACTGCTGAAGCTGAATATGTGAGCACTCACTAGAGCTACAACCAATCTTGAAAAAAAATGAAATGATCCCTTGCCAGTTGCCAATTTGCCATCAACCAATCTTTGCCAGAGTTACATTAGTTAAGAAGGAATATATCCCTTGTCATTAACCAATCTTCACAGAAGCAACATTCTCCATTGAAGAACTCAGAAGGGTTGCATCATTTTATGAGAATGCATCTTATAGGAGATCCCTCAGCACCCTCTAATCTTAGTGGCAAGCAACGCAGATTATATATTCCGGCTTTCACATCATCCAGTTTTAAGCCTTCAACTAGAATGATTTCCTGAATCACACTTTCAGCAGAGTTAGTGTTTGATGCAGTTGGCTATCTAGCAAAGTTTTGGTAATTCCATATTATGACAGATAACACATAGTGAATGCATGGTCTGACAGAAGCCTGGGTGCATAAAAGATAATTATGATTATAACATCAAATTTTCAAATATGTCTATCAGGTACTTATTAGCCACCACCTAGACCAACTTAAGAATGTAAATAAGATCACAACTTAGTAATGTAAGAGAGGAAAGAAATATGTGTCAGGAAGCTTACCAAAAGGCCTCATTAGAAAATATACAGGGAAAATAATCGCGCAATTTTCAATAGCAAATTGCTGAGAAATATGGCGCCTTTACTGTTATTCTTTCTTTAAATTGTGAGGCTATAGAGTACAATTAGTCATACATTAAACCCAAAGATCATCATTGCCCTTGTTAGTTGCGAACGATCAAGTTGCACAATTTCAATAGGCCACACAATTACGCAAACTGCCAGTATGGTTACAAAGTTTGTAGGATAAAATGTCACTGGGTCATTGCAAAAGAACAATCCATAAGCTACACGAGTGCACATGACAGGAGATTGAGCAGCGGATTTCCATGGAGAGGTCAATAAGGCCCTTGATGAACTGAATCATGGAGAGGCTACTAAGCCTTCTATATTTGCTCAGCATTTGAAAGTTAATGCAGATGTAGTTGTCGAGGTGAGACATTCTGTTGAGTAACCAGCTCATCTAAAACCTTAAGGTATTTAACACTCCCCCTCACTCGAAAGGCCCCAATAGGATCATATATTTAACACTCCCCCTCACTCGAAAGCCCATTTATGGGTCGAAGAGTGGAACACCGGCGCCCATTTTTGGGGCATTAATTGCCTTTAGTGTCCACATTAAATTGTGAGAATATTGGGGGTGGCTGGGAATCGAACCCTAGTTCTCCCGCCAGCCTAAGCTCTGATACCGTGTTGAGTAACCAGCTCATCTAAAACCTTAAGGTATTAGAGGAAGGCCCCAATAGGATCATATATTTAACACATTCATAACCATAAAGGCTTGGAGACCGCCATCTCTCAGAGAGATTGGTGGATGCAGATGTTCAAAATGGGTTTGTTCAGCAGGCGTGAACTGTATCATATTACTCCTGGGAAAATTAAAATCATTTTACTTTTACACAATATGTCATGTAGAAGCACTGAGATTAGGAGTGAAGATCCTGTGGCTGAGAAGTATACATATTTTTCAATTCAATGTAGTATATAGGGGGAAGTGAATATTTGAAACCATGGCTTTTGGCCATGCGGATTGGGGAGAAGGAGCCGTGCCAATAGTGTATAAAGTTTCAAACAATGTTATGCAGGAATTACTTGTGAAAAGTAAAAATTTCTAGCATGTAGACGTTTAAATTATAGAGATCTAAGCTCTGCCAATGAAAGTATCTGAAGAGAAGGATTTTTCATAAGCTTGAATTCATAGATTTCATAAAAGAAAGGAAGAAAATGTCTTACTCTTCCTTCAAGGAAAACAAGGTGAGCAGGGATATTATCATCAAAAGCAGCAACAGATAAATAATCAATCCCTGAGTTGCAGAACAGAAGAATTGTGTTAGTACACAAGTAACACCACTTTTTTTGCAACTGTCTCGCCACAGTGTCTTGAGTATATACGTTGTTAGCAGAAGACGTATATTTAGTACTGTGCACTATACGAGACAAGAGCGTAAGCCACATAATTGTTTAGCTCAGATAAGAACTTTATGCGAAAAAAGAGAAAAACCTCAGATACGAACTAAGTATATGCACTGAAATATCTTCAAATAAGCAAGGACTGGATGATTTTATTAAACCGCAGACATTTGCCAAAGTGATGAAATGATTTGATGGCATCTCTACTTACCAACAAGTTTTATGTCAGTGTTATCCACCAGCCACTGTGCTCCATCCTTCATGAAACCCACAAAGCTTAAGTCCAACTCCTCCTTCCACATTAGGCCCCTAAACTAACGCAGAAATCATAAATAAAATTGCACCTGATACTAATGATAAAATAAACCATATCTAATGGCCAGTCCAATCTGAAGGGATGTAAATGTAAGGAACCTGGGAAAGTTCATAAGTACATGCCACTGGTGTATACATCTAAACAAGAAACTGAAGGGAGTACTAAAATGTACAACCAAAAGATTCTAAATTTACAATATTTTCTTATGAAAATGGCATGATAGAGAAACTATTTCAATGTTCATTGAAGATTTGCATGTTTTACTAATCATAAATTAATGCAAACGACACTTTCATGATTAAACTATAACATCTCAGATACAGCAACAACACAGCAATACCTACTTATATAGTAACTATTTACATCAACAAAAATTAAAGCAAATTACATACCTGTCGGTGTTTAAGGTTCTAAAAAGTACACGCCTTACTTCTTTGGGGATGTTTAAGGACTTCATAACTTCAGCTAAGAAATGTCACACAAAGTTATGTTAATTTGAAAACCAAAAACACAGCAGATAGAGTAGATATAAAACAATAATGGCCAATTCACATATACAATACTATTAAAATTTACACTACATCAGTCAAACTGAACTCTGCAAATTGTATGGTACTTCCCGACATTAGTTTTAAATTTTTAGATCATGCAGTCAGGGGTTGTAAGATAATCAAAGATTTCTTACTGGCACAGAATACAGACACTTAAACATGTTTCCGCAAGCTTAAAATTATAGCAGGTTTGACCTCAGTGCTACAAAATTGTAGATACCCTGAATAGAAGGTAAAGGAGTTCAGAGTACTCCTCTCAGCAACATGAATTAGGCTTTCAAGACAGGACCTCAAATTTTGTTGTATATTCTTGAAAAACTGACGGACCATAAGATATAAAGATATCTTACAAATCTTGATTTAGCGGAAACAAAACATCAAATATGTACAGCACAATCAACAAAACAAAGATACATGTTCTTCATCTAAAGCTTAATCCATTCACTCAAACAACTACTATATCTTCTGCTAAAGATAAGAGGGTGGCAATAAGAATCATATATATAGTTGTTAATGAAGTTTATTCTTTTAAAGGAGAGGAACTACTGTATTCAAGCATTCCAAAATACAAAAGGGAACTGCAAAACTATAAACAAGAACCAATCAACATTAAAAATTTGGTAAATTGTTGAACATATAATCATACTCCATAATGCTAAGTAGTCAAATAAATTTAGGGGCTGGCTTTCTGAGCATCATACACACTTCTATGATTTTAACTGCTAGCCGGTAGTTTCTATTTGCAAAGGCGTTTGAAATGGTTAGTACCCACGTTATACTGTTTTTATGGTTTTCGACTTTCATATCCCAACATCAGTTCTATCCGGATTTAAGTGCAAAAAATGTATATCAATTGGAAAAAGTTCTTATTCAATTGTGGATTGTGGGTGCTTCTAATCAAATAGTGGCAGAAATGTACTTAAAAGGGGGTACCTGTAATATTTGAATCTCTTGGAACATCAACTAACAATGCAGGACCTGTGTATAAACAGAAACAAGATCATCAAAAAAAAATTAAGGGTGAACTTCTTTATAACTAAATGTACATCAATGCTCTGTATATTATGGGAAGTATATACTGTTAGCAATTTCTTTATTAGTACTACGAAATCATCAGACTTCTCGGACAATAACTTACGTTGTACAGGACAAAAACTTCGCCCAACATTTCAAATAGAGAAGCTTGGAGGTGTATCAAACTGAAGTACTCTGAAATCTCCCTAACATAAAAACTAGTGAGACTCCTGAAAATTAAAGCATCTGAGAACTCTAAATTCCCCTTATATATTCAAAGATACTGCAAGAAAGAAGACAGGGTAATGAAAAATTAATACTCTAGCTACTCATTTAAAGAGACTAATGCTCAGATAAATGATCCCATCCAGTAGATCAACCCCCCTATAATTTTCAATTTTTAATACTCTAGCTACTCATTTAAAGAGACTAATGCTCATATAACGTAGTTAAACTAATTTTTGAAATTTAGTTTTTGAAATCATGTGGAGGAAACTAGGATTAATATTTCCCCTACATTACAAAAAGTCATCAACTTTATCATAGAATTAACAAAGATTTTAACTATTACCATATAAATTTAAGGAAATGAGCTTAAACACAGACACTCACAGATAGAGAAAGAGAGAGGAGGGGGGAGAGGGAAGTGAGAGGGAAGGGAGAGACACTGGGAGAGAGGGAGGGGGGGAGGGATAGAGAGAGAGAGAGAGAGAGAGAGAGAGAGAGAGAGCGAGCGAGGGAGGGAGGGAGGGAGGGAGAGAGAGAGGGGGCGGGGGAGAGAGAGAGAGTACCATTGAGAACATCCAAGTCAAGAGAATCAACATCAAAGCCAGCATCAAAATAATCAGCAAACACATGTCCTGGTGCATCAACATGAGTACCAGCATGAAGAGGTAACTTCAAAACTGAAAAATTATAAAGTGATCCATTCCTCATACTTGAAGAAAGTGTAAGTAAGTCTACAAGCTTAACTGGATGCCCACACAGCGTCTTTACTGTAAATTTATGAGTAATATCAATAATTCTACCATTCCCATAAATTTCTCTTCTAATAGGCTTTAAAGTTTGGGTCTTTTCAATACAAGAAGCTTCATCATCATTACAGAGAGATGGGTATGCTTCATTTGGTGATGAAATAGACACATAAAATAATACAGTTGCAAGAACTTGAATGTACACTAACAAAATCAAAACAGCCCTCATGTTTGTATGGCACAAATTCTCAGAAATACAGAGTTTGTTTGTGGTTTTTAACTTCCTTATCAGCCCTCGTGAGCTGATTGAGTTTTATTCTTTTTCCAGTCACTCTCACAGTGACATTCACATATTTACCAAGTTAAAATTCCTTAAAATTTTAGATACACTTATTTTACACTGTAATATAAAAAGGCCCTCCCAACAAAATTTCATTTTGATAACTTAGAGCATCCCCGATGGGAGGCCCAAGTCCACTTACACATTAGACCTTTTTAATGCCACATAAGCATCAAGTGGGCTTTTGAAAAATGTGTGCATTTCTCTCCAATACAATGCAGGAGCCTACTTCCACTTACACAAATGGGTCCTACTATATCTTTTCTTTCTTTTTTAATACTCACAAATGGGTCCTATTTTATTTAATTCATAATTAAAATACATTACATAATTAGAAAAAAAGTATTACAAGAAAAACATAATAAAACATTACAAGAACAACATAATAAAATAATGCAAGAAAAACACACTTAAACATGTTACATTTCAAATAAATTAACGACTAATGTGGAACTGCGAGATATGCTCAACCAGATCTGCTTGTAGTTGACTATGATTTGGTCTATCACGAATTTGAATGTTTCTTTGAACTTAGTTTTCATATGGAGTAAAAGGTTCCTCGCCTAAATTTGGTTGTGATAAACCATTTGTTATGTCATCGTAAGATTGAAGCGGTCCAAATGTAGTGACATATGTGTCTCTCTCATCCTCGACAATCATATTGTGTAATATGATACATGCTCTCATTATTCGAGCGAGATCTCCTTTGTCCCAGAATCGGGCCGGACCACGTATGATTGCGAAGCGAGACTGCAACACACCAAATGCTCGTTCACATCTTTTCTTTGCCCTTCTTGATATTTAGAGAATAATTTTCTTTCCTCTCCTTGTGGACGTGGGATTGTCTTCACGAATGTTGCCCATTCTGGATATATTCCATCTGCCAAATAATACCTCATATTATAATTATGGCCATTGATACTATAATTTACCTCCGTGGCACGACCCGTAGAATATCATCAAATATTGGTGACCGGTCTAACACATTGATATCGTTGTTGGAACCAGCAACTCCAAAAAATGCATGCCATATCCATAGGTCAGACGAGGTCACCGTTTCAAGTAAAAGTGTTGGTTAATTTAGTTCTCTTCATGCCTTCGCTATTTGTTGAAGGAGTTCTCCACTTGGGTTGCCTACGAAACTCGCTCCAATGTTTGCCGAAATTGCATTTCTTTTGGTATTTGGCTACATGGAGCTCATGTGCTAACTGAGTTATGTTATCCATATTGGAACCACTACCTATTCTTCGCTCGGCTTGTTCATAACATGATCCAAATCGTTGAGCCTCTTCGTTTATTCGTTACCACCTTTTTTCATAGCAATGGCTCCTCGCTTGATGAGACCGGGAATACTTTCTTCGCAATATTCACGAATACGCTCCCAAAATGTTTCGCATTTTTGATCGGTATCGATCATTGGATCAATTGACACATTCAACCATACACTTATTAGGAGTTTATCTTCATTCCATTTCCATTGACCAATAACTTCTCGTATATCTTCGACTTCTTCACAATCATCGTTGAGATCAATTGTATTAGCATCACCAAAAGCAGAAACTTGTGAAATTGGAGAATTAAATTTTTTGGTGGGTATTTGTTGACTTTCAAATTGTGAAGGTAATGAGTGAAAATTTGGAATAAATTGAGGTTGATATTGCGAATTTTGAGCATATGGAAAAAAAGGATTTGGAAATGGAAATTGAGAATTTGGAGCTTCAAAATTAATATTTGAATTTTGCTGGCTAGAATTTGGAGGATTTGAATTTGGGTGTGAAGTGTTTTGGCTATATGAAAAATAAGAATTCGAGAATGGAAATGGAAATGGAAATTGAGAATTTGGGACTTGAGAATTTTTGTTTGAAGGTGGAGAATTACTTGGATTCATTTTTGTTACTTTTAAAAAAAATAAATTCAAAATATTTTTTTTAGGATGATAGAAGTGTGAAAAATGAGTAAGAAGGGTGGGTATTTATAAGAATAATTTTTATTACCGTTAACTTCAACGGCTATTTTTAAAAACAAAATAATGTAGAAACATAGCAACCGATAGAAATATAAATGGAAGCATAGCAACGGATAGAAAATTAATGTAGAAACTGAAAAAGCAAAAGGCAGGTGACAGTTTTGGCAGCTTTACAGCAACTGGGCTTGGCCACCACGGTGGGCTTGGCCACCACGGTGGGCTTGACCAGTTTTTCTAAACTTCTCCAACGCATGGATCTTCTCTCATGGCCAGATTGAGTGTCCCAAGGCAGCAAACATGCTCGAGCTGCGGGTGCTCTTAGGCCCGTTTGGGATGCCTGCACAGAACTCCACGCCCATAAGGGGCATCGTTGATCACAACGGGTCGAACACTCCACCTTCACAAAAGAGAAGAGAGGCGAGTACCAACCATTGTGTCAAAGGTCGCGGTTGTGATTCTTAACTCATTTTTGTATAAATAGTATAAATATTAGTTTCTAATGACTCGTCGTGTAGAGTGCAGTTATCTCTGGTAATGATATTTAAATTCACTCATTAATTATTATTCTATAATCCAAAATATATAAAATTTGAAAATGTACAAAAGACTTATCTTAGCATTCTGCTTGTATCTCAGTCATTGATTTTTTACTACTCTCAGATGACAATATTAACGACCTGATGAGGCCTGCAGATTGCGCAGAATGGGTATTATTTTAGGTACTACAAAAGGATGGTATGCTATAATTTCTTATTTGTCAGTTTTCACATTATTTACTTGTTTGTTTGCTTGTAGGTAATAAACCATGGAGTTCCAGATGAGGTGCTACAGAACTCCTTGTAGTAAGAATTAGTATGCACAATCTCGTATATCTGCATTATTAGTATCAAATGGAGTGTAGTAAACTGTGGAATTATTCAAGAAAACCTTAACAAATCATAGATAATACAATGCGGTTAGTAATCAGCAAGCAGTTCAGCATGTCGCTTTACAGTAGAAACAAAAACATCAATTACACAGAGCACGTAGGCACAAAAGAATGATTATCGGTATGTAGACAAGAACAAGCACAGTGGAAGCAGCCTCTAATATAGGCACATAATGGCAGAATTGCAAAACATTGTTTTGAAATAATTTGACTGTGGCAATTAGAAACTGCAACTAAGAATGTGTTGACAGCAACAGTAGCTTTTGCTGAAAAGCAGTTAAAAAACTGTTTGGTAAAATTCAAAATCTGTTTTTCGGAAAAGTTATTTTGGCCTAAAAGCTATTGTTAAAGAAAGTAAGTACCTCATTCTTTTGGAAATCTTACCAAAAATATTATTATTTTTAATTTTTTGCATCAAAACATATACATATCAAAAAAAATTATCAAACAGTCATCTGATTTTTACAACGGCACTTTTTTGAACCGTAATTTTTAACAGTAATTCCAAATAGAGTCAAGTTCCGAAAAGCTGTGAAGGAGCTAATTAGCATTGTCAATTCCTTCTGCATATTCACGAATGATCTGCCTTTCCACAAAACACCGAGCTGTTACATTACATTACTAATGGAATGCATGAATCTATCATAGTACATTACAAAAACGGAAAAGAAATAGAACATATGATCTATTGTACACTTTGATTAATTTTTTCGCATTGAATTAGAGTCTCATCAACCAATTTTAGTAACGCTATAGCACCTCATGAGCTTAATTAAAATGTTAGAATCTCATATGACACTTCTTCAGCTTGATCCAAAATGTTATAACCACAAGGGACACTTCATTATCCTCCAAACTTCTTCATTAATAATAATTCATAATTTTCGAACATCATTATTAAGTAAATCATCTTCTTTATTAATTAACATATGAACTCTCAATTACCAAATCGTCTACTTTATTTATTAAATTAAATATACTTATTATACATTCATTTCGTTTATTTAAAAAAAACGTTTGAACCCTCGACGTCCCGTCGGAACAAAATAGATGTTCTCGGGGCAAATACAACATCAACTGACTTTTCAACAAAGCACTATATTACATGGTTTGTAGACTTGCAGTAGGATTAATAATGTGATAATTGTTTTAATAAAGTAGCAAAGTGGACTTTTAACAAAATTTAGGATGCAAAGGGTCCTCACTAGAAGCACACTATTTCAACCCCATGCGACTTGCGAGAGCCACGGAAATGAAAAATAATTTGGGCTTTAAATGCCCAGCAGAGTTTTTGTGGACACTATCAAAAGCAGACCAGCTGGGCTCTTGGACCTGTCTCTGGATAATTACCCTACCACCTGGGCCCCAAGTACGGTCCAATAAAGACGATCTTGTACGCTTGCCTGTCCCCCGGTTTTTGTGTTTTCTTCGGTCTCCACAGTGTATGAAAGCCCCGTAAATTATTATTTTTTTTTACTAATTGATTACACACATTTTTTTACGGTTTTTTGATAATTACATATTAATATTATGCATAAGCTTCCATGAATTTGGCTTGTTTTTCATTGAAAAACAAATTTTGGTTAAGATATGTATTTGTTCACTTGACAAGTGAAGAATATCTGAGATCTCGAGTATTATTCATATGTGACTTGACTAGAATTGACTATACTTTAAACTTAATATTATGTAACGGTTTTGAGTCGAGCGATTAAAAATTAAGATTTCAACTTTATTATGCATACCAATATTATATGTTTAGTACCAATATGAATATGATTTTTCTATAACAAACTCGAACAGTCTTTTAACGATCGAGTTCGAATTTATTTACGAAAATTCAGTTATACATCACATCTCGAAACATTTATGAAAAATTTTGATACAAAATTTTAAATTAATGATTAAATTGATTTAAAACAAAAAAATAATGATCTATATGATATGTTTGGATAAAACGAATGATTAACGTGATATTTTTCCGACGAAAAACGAAAGTGAGTGTGGTGACTTCTATAGTGGAACAAAAAGAAGGAAAACATCAACTTCATGACAGCTTGTGCTTTCCTGGGGATTGAATGGATTACAGCATATAACAGTGTATATGAATGCAAATATGAAATTTGTAGTAGTAGTATATGGGGGTGGGGGGAATGCAAATGGATCACAGCCTTTTTATTCATAACAATATCATTATCTGGATATGTTAATTGGTTTTGGTAGTATATGATTCCTTCTAATCCTACCAACTCATATGTTTTATCTTGTTCTTTATCCCAACGCCGTTTTGCAAAGTTTGCCAGTTGTGAATTTTATTGTTGTATTATCAATTTTTTATGGTGAATCATTTATGGGTATGCTGTTTGATTTAATTTTTCGAATATATGTAAGACTGGGATTCTTTAGAAGCCTAACCACATTTTATATCTAAACAAGCTGAATTCGAATTGAATTCGGGCACTGATGACATCAGAATTATAGCTTTTCTACGGTCATGATCGATGATACCTCAATAACTATATAATTCTCCAACCATCTCCCTCCCCATGATTCCACAAAACACATCGCATGATGAATAGCCTACGTCTACACAAGGCATGATGTGCACTCCGAGTCCGTAACCCCCCAACATCTACAAATTACGAACGCCAAGAAGTTATAATCGAAAACTTTATTTTTGTAAGCATTTGGTCCCATATCACAATCTTATCCTCTAAACATTATACGTGTCATTCATTGGAATACCATATCACCCCCTTCATTTCTACCTGCCTTCCGCGTGTCAAATAATTTATAATAGTCACCCTCTACTAACCCAAAGGACAGTTGGCTAATAATAGAAATATAAAAAAAATCAAAGAAAGAGAGAGATATATAACAAGACAACTAAGAGACATTCTCAACGGACAATACCCAAAAAGCATAAACAAACCATCATACACGAATTCACGAATTCATTTACATATCAATCATGTTTTTATGTTCAATCTCATGTTTGATTAATAAATGAGTCAAGTTGAGCCGAGTTAATCTGAAATGAATTGAATTTGACTAATAAACACTTATGTTAAAATAATTTGAATTACAATCACTTTTATTAGTGTTCTAAAAAATCACTTAATTCGTCGGACAAAAAAAAATCACTTAATTCGTATTAGTAGTCGGAAAGCAGAGATAAACCTATGAATCGAAGCAAGTATTTGTTTGAGTACGACTGAATACTCGAATTTCGAAAACTTAACCGGAAATATCCGATTTCCGAATTTTATAATCTTGCTTTTATACAAAATTTGATCTTTACATTTTTTGAAGTCGGCTAAAAAGGAGTATGTCTGTTACAGGAATCTGCAGCGTTTTATACTCTGTACCTGAAGGTTGTTGAACATCTGTATACAATACACTGTATACGAGCTTAAACAAACACATTTTACCGTTTAAACATTATATTACTCCTCCATATTACTCCTCCACCAACTTATACAAATAATTGTTTGCAGCAGCATGCCTATAATAGTAGTATATGTTTTCTGCTACCTATCTTAGCCTTAGGTCATCAAAATCTATTTAACCCTCAAAAGTACTTCTAACATCTCTCTCCTCTATCTCGCTAAATCTCTCTCTCTCTCTCTCTCTCTGTAAGAAAGCCTGCCTCTCTCTCTCCCCCCAATGTCAATCCTCTTTATCTTCCTACTATCTCTCTCCGCAGTCATTTTAACCACCGCCGGTGACTCTCTCTCCGACGAGATTTCAGCTCTGCAAGCATTTAAAGCCTCTATTAAACCCTCAACTATCCCATCTTACTCATGCTTAGCATCCTGGAACTTCACTACTCATCCTTGCTCATTTCCCCACACTACTCACTTCATTTGTGGCCTTACTTGTTATAACAACCGAGTTACTCAACTCACTCTTGACCCGGCTGGTTACTCAGGCACTCTCTCTCCACTCATTTCTAAACTCACTCAACTCACTCACCTCGACCTCTCAGAAAACACCTTTTTTGGCTCAATCCCTCCATCTCTCTCCTCACTTGTAAATCTCCAAATAATCTCTCTCCGGTTCAACTCGTTCTCTGGCTGGGTCCCACCATCAATTTTCACACTCAAAAAGCTAGAATCTCTTGACTTGTCACATAATTCTCTGTCAGGCTCATTACCAAACACTTTAAACTCGGCCACTAGTCTGAGTCGACTCGACCTGAGTTACAACAAACTCACCGGGTCAATTCCAAAATTACCCCCAAACCTCTACCAACTAGCTATCAAAGCCAATGCCTTATCCGGGTTTCTATTCCAAAACTCGTTCACTGAGTCAACTCGGTTAGACACAATCGAACTCAGTGAAAACTCATTAGTAGGTGTTTTACAACCCTGGTTCTTCAACTTACCTTCAATACAACAAGTGAACCTGTCCAAAAATAAATTCACACGTGTCATAATCTCGAAACCTCAAAACCTAGAAAGCAACCTAGTAGCCGTTGATCTAGGATTTAATAAAATACAAGGTAATTTACCAATAAATTTCATTTTTTATCCCATGCTTTCGTCACTTACATTAAGTTACAATCGGCTACGTGGACCAATCCCATTGGAGTACAGTAAAACTAAAACACTAAGAAGATTGTTTCTGGATGGAAATTACTTAAATGGGTCGCCGCCGGTGGACTTGATTTCCGGCAAGACGGAGGTTTCGGCCGGAAATTTAGGAGACAATTGTTTGAGGTATTGTCCTGCTAGTTCTTCACTTTGTGCAAAGTCACAGAAAGCTACTTGGATTTGCCGACAGGTTTATGGGAAGCCTAAATTATAGTGTTTTTTATTACAGTGTTTTTTATTAACATAATAGATTATCCAGCTGTATCATGTATTTATTTTTTAATGTCGTTGTATATTGAATTTGTTACTATAATTTTATTACAGAACTATTTGTTGACTCATTTTGTTGTCAAATCTACGTTAAAAAATAAAAAGTATAAAAATTATACTATTTTCATATTAAATTTCAATCGTATATATACTAAATTTTGCACTAGTTTTGTATCATATAATATTATTTTATTATTGAAGTACAAAATAAAGAACAAAAATAATAAGGTTAATATGATATAAATGAAATGACTTTGTTTTATGTAAACTGTACAAGAATAATGTTAAAGTTATAAAAATACCAAAAAATCGGCGTGACACCAAATTCGATATAATTTTTGGTACAATACTACAATGATGCAAGATTTAGAGTTAAATTGTAAAGAAGTTTTATACAATAGCCTAAATGTGGGTTATGTTCTATGGAATTCCCTATTTCATTGGAGTACTTGGAGTCCATATATGTCCTTCAAGGTAAATATAGCTTAAATTGTTGCAAAACGTATTATTTTTTGAATGATATTCTACAAATATCACAATTTTATTGAAAATCTTGCAGATTGCATAAATTTTACAAGTAAAACGTTGCAAAATATATTATTCTACAAAACATGTTTAGTTTGCATAACATAAATGTTCATGTTGCTGGACTAGGGTGTTGTGGGACCTGGAGTATTGCTGGACCGGGGTGTTGCGGGACCTAGATGTTGTTGTTGGACCCGGGTGTTGCAGGACCTAGGTGTTGTTCTTGGACCTAGGTGTTGTTGCTGGACACGGGCGTTCCTCGACCTCGGTGTCCTTGGACTTGGGTGTTGCTGGACCCGGGTGTTGCTGGACTAGGGTGTTGCGAGACCCGGGGTATTGCTGGACCGGTGTGTTGCTGGTCCCGGGTATTGCGGGACCCGGGGTGTTGCGGGACCTAGATGTTATTGTTGGACCCGAGTGTTGCTGGACTCGGGCGTTCCTTGATATCGGTGTCCTTAGACCTAGTTGTTGCTGGACCCGGGTGTTGGATTAAGGTGTTGCGGGACCCGGGATATTGCTGGACCCGGGTGTTGCTGGACTAGGGTGTTGCGGGACCCGGGGTATTGCTGGACCGGGGTGTTGCTGGACCCGGGTGTTGTTGGACCCGGGGTATTGCGGGACCTAGGTGTTGCGGGACCTAGGTGTTACGGGATCTAGATGTTGTTGCTGGACCCGGGCATTCCTCGACATCGGTGTCCTTGGACCTGGTTGTTGCTGGACCCGGGCATTCCTCGACATCGGTGTCCTTGGACCTGGTTGTTGCTTGACCCGGGTATTGCTGGATTAGGGTGTTGCGGGACCCGAGATATTGCTGGATCCGGTGTTACTGGACCCGGGGTGTTGCAGGACCTAGGTGATGCGGGACCTAGATGTTGTTGCTGGACCCGGGTGTTGCTGGACCCGGGCGTTCCTCGACTTCGGTGTCCATGGACCTGGTTGTTGCTCGACCTGGGTGTTGCTGAATTAGGGTGTTGCGGGACCCGGGATATTGCTGGACCCGGGTGTTGCGGGACCCGAGTGTTGCTGGACTAGGGTGTTGCGGGACCCGGATGTTGTTGCTGGACCCAGGTGTTGCTGGACCTAGGTGTTGTTCTTAAACTTAGGTGTTGTTGCTGGACCCGGGCTTTCCTCGACCTCGGTGTCCTTGGACCCAGATGTTGCTGGACTAGGTTGTTGCGGGACCCGGGGTATTGCTGGACCGGGGTGTTGCTGGACCCGGTGTGTTGCAGGACTTAGGTGTTATTTCTGGACCCGAGTGGCCTTGGGCTGGATCCGGTTTCATCTTTGGTCTAGGCTGTTTGTAACCCATCATTTTGTTACTTTTTTGCCCCCAATCTGGGTTGGGTATGTAAGGCCAATCTTGATTCAAAGATAGAGAGTTGTGCTGGCTTGAGAGGAAAACTTGTTATTTTATTGCCCCCAATCCGGGTTGGGTCTGTAAAGACCAACCCAAGTCTAAGTAGAGAAAATTTGGCTGCTTTGAGAAAAATGTGCTTGTTTATTGCCCCGAATCCGGGTTGAGGGAGAGAAATGTTTTACTTTTTGCCTTGGATTTTTTTTCTAAGTATAAGATCATTGTGGTAGTTCTTGTTGAAACATGGCCCTAGACTAGGATTGTTTTTTGCCTTAGAAAAAATATTTCCAAGTATAAGATCATTGTGCTAGTCCGGGTTCAAGCATGGCCCCGGACTAGGGACTAGCACAATGATCCTATACTTGGAAATATTTTTTCTAAGTATAAAATCATTGTGCTAGTCCGGACTCAAGCATGGCCCCGGACTAGGATTGTTTTTTGCCTTAGAGAAAATATTTCTAAATAAATATGTTTGCTCTAATACAAGTTCAACATTGGTCCAGACTAGTGGATGCTTTTCCCCTAAAAAAATAATTCTGGGTAAATATGTCTGCTTTAGTCCAGGTTCAACATTGGTCCGGACTAGTGGTTGCTTTTTCCTTAGAAAAATAATTTTAAGTAAATATGTTTGCTCTAGTCCTGACTACTATTGTGTTCGAACTAGTGGTGGCTTCTTTACTTAGGAGATTAATTCTAAGTAAATATTATTGCTTTAGTCCTGACTAATATCTTGTCCGGACTAGTGGTGGCTTCTTTACTTAGAAAATTAATTTTAAGTAAATATGGTTGCTCTAGTCCTGACTAATATCTTGTCCGGACTAGTGGTGGCTTCTTTACTTAGAAAATTAATCCTAAGTAAATATGGTTGATCTAGTCCTGACTAATATCTTGTCCGGACTAGTGGTGACTTTTTTACTTAGAAAATTAATTTTAAGTAAATATGATTACTCTAGCCCTGACTAATATCTTGTCTGGACTAGTAGTGGCTTCTTTACTTAGAAAATTAATTTTAAGTAAATATGGTTGCTCTACTCCTGACTACTATTGTGTCCGGACTAGTGGTGACTTCTTTTCTTTAGCTCGAGCTTTGTTTCTTCCTCTTTTTTGATTTCCTCCCGCATCTCTTCCAATCTTCTCTACATAGCAGCTTTTGGCTGAAGTGGATGCTTTACACGTGGCGGCGCGGGACTGGCCGAAGAATGTTCCAAAGATGCTCTGATACGTGCCCTAATTATTGCCATGATCGATGGGTGACAGTTGTCCCTATCATGTGTTGAGGCAAGTGCCTTACGTGCTGGGATTTCCCAAAATTGGGTTTGCGGGATTAAGCCAGTTAAGACTAGTAGTGTGCGAAACTGGATTGAGTTAGGAGTCCGGGTCTAGTTCTTACAGAAGTTACATGTACTATCACCAACAAGATACTCAAAAAATTTAAGATATACGAGAGAAATATCCCAAATACGATCGCAATATATCCAACATCCGCAACAAAAACATATGATATTAGGTGAAGTTTTAGAATTTATTTTCTGAAATTTGATATAAAGGAAACGAAAAATTGAGTCCCGCCTAATTAATAAATATTTTTTTATCGGTTAGAATTTGAGGTTGACAGTCGTCAGACCATCATGTGAATATGCTTTGAATGATGTCACAGTTAGAATAATGCGGAAAAGTGTTCGCGGAGGACAATAATTACTTTGACAAATCTAACCATTTCAGTTTGTGCTTCTTTTTCAAGCAATGTGATAAAAGGTAAAAATAATAATAAATCGAAATAAAATGCGTGCACCTCTGGCCCACCACCACCGAGTGATTCTCCGATTTATTAATTCGACTGGAGCCTACGTGACACAAAAATGTATGTTGCTTTTCTTCTGTGTACACATTTTTACAGTGTATTGTCAGTAATTTACTAGTCCATTTCTGACTCCGGCCTCTCCCGCAAAAAGTACACGAGCTTAATTAGCGCGTAAACACTTTATTGATACCGCAGAGTTAAAATTATTATCAATTCTAACTTAAAACTATGTGATTTGGTAATTATTAAAATAATAGTTTGATATTTAATAAATAGTTTTAAAATCACAAATTGGTAGAAGGTATATTTTTTGATTATTTATTCTATTTTCAAATTCATTTAATAATAATTAATATTATTATTTACATATTCAATTTAAAGTTTATATGTTCTCTTCTATATTTGTGTAACTTATAAGTAACACAAAACATTGAATTCTGCAAACAAATAATAATTCCTTTTATTTTTTAATTAAAATAAATTTTATGATATAAATTATTTAACAGACTCCTAGTCCACTTAGAATATCTCTGTTAAACAGTGTAGAGTCTTTAGCTAAAATATAGTGATAATAGATAACATATAAAATAATTACCATTCCAATGCATCATTACCCTTTGTAAAAAAATTAAATAATTATATATTATTGACTATATTTTCTGACCAAATTTCAGTTTTACCTAATTATTATACATAACACCGTTGAAGCATGTGATGTTTCTTTTAATTAAAATTATTATTGCCAATCAATTTAGCCAACTAATAATTAACGCCATTGTACATGATCCTAGTGCCTTAAATTTCAAGCTAACATATAATATTTATAAAAAATTTAATTTTCATTTCAAGACAAAAGTTATTTTATTTTAATTACAACACTTCAGCAGTCCTTATTTGCACACGAATAATTATGGTTGTAAATTAATAGAACCGTCTGTCAACCAAATTTGGAATCAGCTTGTTTAACTTAGTTTATTTTCTTAAATGAGCTAATCTTAAACATGAATTCATTCAATGAGTTAACAAACTCAAACAAGCGTTTTATCTGCTCGAATCGGACTCGGCTCGTTTAGCTCGGAACCAGTTCGAGATTGGCTCAAAGTCTGTTCAGATAAGGTTTATATATATTACAAATTATAAATTACCAGTAATCACTTAAGTATTATTTTTAGTTAGTACATTTTTCTTGTTATTTTTTAATACATTCATTATTTTATAAAATTTATTTATTTATTTAAATTAAAAAAATCATAGAGATCCGATATATTTTTCCAAAAAAAATTCCTAGATGCTGAAGTGTCAAGTTTATAACTTGTAAGTTTTCCAAAAACAATATATATCATGCGTGCATATATATTCGTCCCCAAATCAGAACATGGCACGTGTATGACACATAATTTGGTAAAAATTTACGGAAAAAATTTGGATTACCTAGCTGTAGCACCGCTCTAAAATTAAACATTAAGTTTTATTTGAAAAATTATCAAACATTATTATCATGATACATTCGTCTCTAATTCCCCACATTTGCGTAAAGTTAATAAATAAAACTTGTAATTTACCAAACTAAAATTAAATAAGAAATCAAAATTTTAAAAAAAATCCGATATCGACAATTTAAAAAATAATGCACAATTTTTAAATTTATAAATATCTCAATAATTTTTAAAAAAATTGGACATGTTCTTAAAACTCTCTTGAAAAATAAAATGATCGAGATTAAGGAGTAAGTGTATAATGAGGTGTGTATATTATTATTATATAAAAAAAGCCTAGTACTTTTTCATTTGATCTCGATATAACTTGTAAATTTATAAAACATATTTTAAGATTGGTCGAGTAAAAAAAATATTCAAATTATTAAAGGACCATTGGACCAATTCACTTTGTTCGAATTCGGCTCGATGGTCATAAGAAAACTCGTACTTGGCTTATTTATTAATGAGTCAATTTTGAACATCTCTTGTCATTCGATTATTAAATTGGGTTCAGCTTATTAATAAAGATTTAAATTTGGTTTGGTTCGGACAAAACTTAGGTTCAACATATTCATTTACAGTTTTTTTTTATAATTGGTATATAATTTCTTCGTGCTTTAGTTGGATTATAAATTTATATTATAGTATTATTTACAAGAACGACACGTCCTAGGTAACCCGCAACCGCTACCCTTCGGGTGCGCACTGGGTAAATAAAAAAAAAAAAAAAAAGAACGACACGTCCTCGTGAAACTACTTAGCAGAGAAGCAATTGTAATATTTGTCTTGTGTACATTAGAAAACTTGGAAGTACCAGACAACCATTAAAATAACATAGTGTAATATTTTAAGTCGACAGTGGAGCAAGAATATCGAACAGAGTATAAGTCTATGGATGAAGAGTATCATTTTCATCCGTGTTGTGAACAAATATTGTGAGAACAGAGATAGGCCAGTTGGAAAGATGCCTCTCGGCCAAACATTCCTCGATAATATGAAGTAAATTACTTGCAGGACCAACCTCCGATTTTCTCTATAGAAGGTGTTTTTTCCTATAAAAATGACATTTCCAAAACTTTTTTTCAGGGGCGTGCATGTGCGGTTTGGTGCGGTTTTTAACATTAACAGTAGTCAAACCAATAGATGCGGTTCGGTTCAGTTAATTGTTATTAACTGCCATCCAACCGCTTAAAACGGTTTTTCGATTTTGGTTAACCATTCATTTGTTTCGATTTTTATTCGGTTTTTTTATACATTTTTTATTTGTACATTTTTTTATTGGTAATGTGTTGGATAAAAAAATAACATCAAGTTAAATGATAATATTACATTAATCACCAAAGATTTGTCACTTTAGAATTCGTTAAATAAAATTGATATATTTCATAAAGTTATTTTTTGAATGTATAATTCATATTATCTTAAATAATAGATACGAAATATGATAAAAATATATGTTCACAACAATGAAAAAAGAGTATATATCAGAACATATGATAAAATTGATTATATACTTATTAAAAAAATTGTGATTTAAGAGTATTTATAATCTTAATTAATTTATGGTATTATATAATACAATTTATCATACTAATGTTAAGTAAATATTTAATTAAAAAAATATTAGAACATGGTTATGATAATATATACATGTATATATACATAATATTATATATATATATAATATATAGCGGTGCAGTTAATTTCGGTTCGGTTTTGATTGAAAACCGGAACCGAAACCACACCGCTAATTCAGTTTTTGTTGGTTCGGTTTTCTTCGGGTTTTTTAGCGGTTTGGTTTTTTTCGATTTGGTTTATCAGTTTTTTCGGTTATTTTTTCGATTTCGGTTTTTTCTGCTCACCCCTACTTTTTTTATATTAAGCGCTACATGTTCAGCATATTTATCTGTATATACGGTGTGCAGCATATTCTAATATACAGTATGCTATCAATACCATACTCCGAAAATAAGAAATAAGTTGGGGAACGGGCGGTAAAAACGCAAGACTTGCGTCGAGTGTCCCGTTACAGTTTGTAGCATATTACCGAGTGCGTTCCCGATAAATAGCGGCTGCAGGGTTCTATATGATAAAAAAACAATACGGTCAAGCAAGGGAAAAATGATAAAAATAATCATTTTTTTAAAAAAATTATTGTAATGCCTAAAAATTGGTATAAATATTATTTGAGTCAAAATCAGGTAGAATAGTCAAAGTTGAGGTATGTACGCCTAAAATTAAGGAGAATACAAGGCAAGTTTCCTTTCTGCCAAAGGAACAGGCACGCCCATTGAATAAGGGAAGGCGCGCCCTGTTTATTGGTTGGTTGAAGGATTGTTGGTTGAATGCACTTTGTGAATATTGACGGCGCGCCCTTATGAGAAGAGGGAGGCGCGCCCTGTTGTTGAGAAGAAAGCTTTTAGTGGTTCTTTGAGAGAGTTCTTCAAATGTGGAAGATATTAGGGCGCGCCCTAAGGAGAAGATATAGCTTGCATAAGGATTTCAGCATGGTTACTTCGACGGATTCTTTGGATGATTCGAGAAATATGGAGATTATTATTACTAACCTATTTGATGCAGGTACTCTATTGAAGAACTCATTCCTGTAATGCAACCACAAGAAGGCGGTGTCCGTGGTCAGAGACCTCCGGGGGTATGCCTGGACGGAAGGCCTCCTCTTGTAGTAAATGAGTGTCCTCATTGGGGATGTGGGGTAAATTTTGGTGTGTGTTTTGGGAGCTATGTCTCTGTAGTCAACGGGTGTCCTCGTTGAGAGACTTCGGAGTATCCTGCACTTTTCACCTAAAAGCTTGAGATCACTTGTCCTGCAATTTGGTAGGGGCTCCTTATCCGGGGGACATTCCTAAAGTTAGTAGAAGACGGTTTCCAGTAGGTATCCTACTGGGCCTCGGGCTAAGTGATCTAAGCCCATTAGGTTTCTTATTCCCCAAGTACTACGTTGGCTTGATTCCCTATAAATAGGGATACGTAGGCAAATTGCAAAGGGTGAGAAGCGAGAGCGCAAATGAGCCACCACTAACCCTAAGCAATCTCAGCCATCAATATTTAAAAAATACCAAACACTGTTCATTAAATCCGACAGTTACTGTTCACGTTTTCCGACGAAGAACCACCATCACAGATCTTGTTTCCGGCTACGAACCTTAAACTTTGTTGCTACCAAATTCCTCTGTCAACAAATTAGCGCTAGAAGGAGGGGCTAATCAAGATCTGCATCTAGGAGGAAATATGTCTCAATATCGTGATGGAAGTTTTTATGATGGAGAAAGCTCTGAAAAAGGCTCTGAGCAGGGCTATGATGAACCTTACACTCCTACTCCGGTGAATCATCCCACCTCGAATGTCGGCGGTCAACTATAAGTCCTGATTAATAATACAGATTTGTTGGAGCAACTCTATCGCATGGGTGATGCCTTAAATGGCTTCGACTCGAGGTTGAGTACGGTGGAGCGGCGTAAGACAAGGAGAGGCCTTCGCCATAACCGCCCTGCTCATGCATCTGGGAAAGACCCTGTGACTGATTCTCTGGTTGGTCGTGGCCTATCCAGAGGCGAGCGTGTGGCAATAACGCCGCGACGTCTGAATTACTCCAACGTTGCAACCCCGATCATTAAACTTGTTGATGAAGATACTAATGAGCAAGAGGTGCCGCAGGCAGATAACCGAATAATCACTCACCTGCACTGATACGGGCGAACTCTGGAGGAACTCCGGCAAGCGAAATCTATGCCATCGAATGAACAATGAGGTTTTGCCGCTCTGAAGGATCGCTTGGGGATCCGTTTGGGAGATGATGATATGAGGATGTTACTTTTGGAATGGCAGAAAGAAGCCGATCTCGGAGATGTGATGCCTCGTGGTTCAATGCGTGTGCCCCTGAATCGCACTGATAATCATGAGCGGCACCGCGACCATGAGAGAGCTCCTCCTCATGGATTGATGGATCGGTATGGCCAAGGATATGGAAGTGACCGTTGGAGAAGACCCCAATGGAGGGGGAGAGGTGGAGGCCGAGGTAGATACTTGGACGGATATCGCCGCGACAACTATCGTGGCTATAGGAATACTCCCACGTATGACTGAGCTGAAAGAGATAATTATGTGGGGGATGACGGTCGTTGGGATATCCAGAATTAAGATCGCGATACGCCTAAAGACCGCGACCGAGGTCAAGGAGAAAATCCAGAAGGAGATCAAGGGCGAAATCAAGAGATAGTTGTGATACTCGGAGGAGAACAAACTGATGCCCAAAATACTAATCAACAACAGGCTCCTCCGGATGGAAATCTGGTGGTGCCACCTTAACTTCAACCTCAATATCCACAAACCAATATGCAAACTATCCCCGACGTGGGAACCTTTAATGTGGATGATCTGAAGAAGCTGCTCAATCACTTGGAAAGAAGGGTAACGGTAACGGCTGAAATTCTTTCGCCATTCTCTACGGCTGTAATAGAAGCTCAGTTACCGGCCGGATATAGCAACACAACTAGCGATCTCCAGTTCCATGGAAGTTCAGATCCTGTGGAATTATTGGGTCAATTCAATATAGAGATGGACGTGTATCAAGTTCCAGACTTGGACCGATGCCGACTCTTGGCGGTAACTTTTAGGGAAAGCGCTCAACAATGGTTTCAAAAGTTTGAACCAGGAGTAATCACTTCCTTGGACCAAATAAAAACTTTGTTCTTGACCAAGTTCCATGCAGCTGTGAGATATGCTTCGTTTGTCACTACTATGGCTGATGTCAAATAAAGGGAGAACGAAAGCTTGACATCTTACTTTAAAATGTTCAACTCTGAGTATACCAGTGTAAGAGGTGCTTTGGATGAAGCTTTGAAAAGTTTTTTGATAGAAGGGCTAAGGGTTGGCTCAGATTTCTGGAAACATTTACAGGGAAAAGATCGGGCTACTCTTACAGATGTCTTTACTTTGGCAGAATCATTCAAGGCCATAGAACAATCTTTGGCAGAGGTTCAACCAGCTTTGCAAACAAGCCAGAGAGGAAGAACAAGAAAGAGGGATAGATCTCTGAGCCCAAGATATCGAAGAAGTAGTCGAAGCCCGAATCGGGTAAATGCTGTAACTGTAAGGAGAGAATGGAGCCCTCCCACAAGCTATGATAACAGAACTAGCGGGTACACCCCTTTGGCTGCATCGATTGAGCATATCTTTGAGGTAAACAAGAACAAAGGACTTTTTAGAAACAAGAGGCTCTGTCGTCTTGGAAAAGTAAAGATAAGAAGAAGTACTATGAATTTCATGAATCATCCAGACACAACACACATGAGTGTCGGCAGCTAAAAGATGAAATCGAGACTCTAATAAAGGAAGGATATCTTGGTAAATGTGGATGGTGAAGGAAGTAAGGAGGCATAAAAATGGTGCCGACAAAGCAAAAGAGGAAGGAGGCCGTACCCCTTGGGGATCTAACAACAAAACTCTTGAAGAAAACAAGTTTGTCAGGGATGGCAGCATCTGAGCAATATACGGAGGAGATTCTGGGATGGAATACAGTAATAGAACATTGGCAAGATATGCAAGGGAATCCTAGTTTAGACCACTGACTGACATCCACAGGGTGGAGACTCGGCCACCTAAAGTATTTAAGGGAGAATCCATGGATATCACCTTCAGGGAAGCGGATTCCAGGTGGGTACATCACCCCCATTATGACGCCCTAGCCATTTCTCTCCAAATCGGAACTAAAAATGTCTACAAAGTCTTCGTAGATAATGGAAGCTCGGCCAACATCCTTTAACACAACACTTTTAAGAAGATGGGTTTGCCTGATCGAGATATGTCAGGAGAGGATTCTTGGGTCTATGGTTTTTCTGGTGAAAGAGTTAGAGTCATGGGATCAATTCGACTGCCATGCACCCTGAGAGAAAGTTTGATGTCTGTAACAAAGATGCTCGATTTTAAGGTCCTGAATCAAGAGTCGTCCCATAATGTGTTGCTGGGATGACCTATTCTCAGGGAGATGAGGGTCATCAATTCAATCCACCATCTTACCATCAAATTTCCAGCCCCAAATGGGGTGGGTAGCATAAAAGGCTCTTAATATGACTCCCGAGAATGTTACCGACATGCAATAAGGGGTTTTAGGAGAAGGGATGTCCAAGTCGGAGATGTCTCAGATGATGAGTTGGAAGGAAGCATCGAGCAGCCAATCGAAGAGATCCGTGTCCATTACTATATTGAACATGAAGATGAATACTCTGCCAAGTTGCCTTCTGTAATATTGTTCTTAGAAGACACTGTCAGGGTCCAAATGTTGGAAGAAGAAGAAGAATCCCCAAGTGGTATAGTCCGAGGAAACTTCAATGGGGAATGGCTTGAGGGAAGAAGTGATGTTTTGCAAATCCTCGGACAAACTGTATGTAAGGTAGATGCCCCTCTTCCTAAGGGCGCGCCCTTACCACCAAAAATCTCAAAAGAAGTTGATGCCCCTGTGTATCAGGGCGCGCCTTCTCATAGTCAGAATTCAGAAGAAGTTGATGCCCCTGTTACTCAAGGCGTGCCTTCATTCAGAAAGAAAGCTGATGCTTCTCCTCTAGATGATGTGCCTTCTAAACAAATTAATGAAGATCATAATTAGATCGACTTGGATCCATGGATACCAATGCTAACAGATAAAATAGGGCCAGCTGAGGATACGATTGAAATTCGAATCGACAAGGAAGGTCCAAGAAAAGTTTTGAGAATTGGATCTCAGCTAAGTTTGAGGCTGAAGGAAGGGCTTTCAAATTTCTCTTGGTGAATCTTGATGTGTTTGCTTGGAGCCACTTAGATATGGTTGGAATTGATCCGAAAGTCATCTGCCATCGATTGAATATCGATCCCAAAGACATTGGGATTCAACAAAAGCGTGGGGCTATAAGTAGAGAAAGTACTGTAGCGTGGGCCGGGGAAGTGGATATACTCTTGGATGTCGGATTAATCACAGAATCTTTCTACCCGGAATGGTTGGCAAATGCGGTGTTAGTGAAAAAACCTAATGAAAAGTGGAGGACTTGTGTGGACTTCATAGATCTAAACAAGGCTTGTACAAAAGGATAACTTCCCTTTGCCAAGAATTGATCAATTGGTTGATGCTACGACAGGGCATGCTTTGTTAAGTTTCATGGATGCATACTCTGGCTATAATCAAATTCCCATGTATGAACCTGACCAAGAGCACACTTCTTTCATAACTGACAGAGGTCTCTATTGCTACATCGAAATCCTATTTGGCTTAATCAATGCTGGGGCAACTTATCAAAGGCTAGTAAACAAGATGTTCAAAGAAGCAGATCGGGAAGACAATGGAAGTGTATGTGGACGATATGCTTGTGAAGTCTAAGAGAGCGGAGGATCATATAGAGGATTTGGCTGAAATGTTCCACATTCTGAGAAGGTATCGAATGAAGTCAAATCCTCGAAAATGCGTATATGGGGCGGAGTCGGGGAAATTCCTCGGGTACATGGTAAATCACCAAGAAATCGAGGCGAATCCTACGAAAATCAAGGCCCTGCTGGACATGAAATCTCCCACCAGCATTAAGCAAGTACAAAGCTTAACGGGAAGAATTGCAGCATTGAATCGATTTGTGTCCAAATCTTCAGATAGGTGCAAAGAATTCTTTAAAGCAATTAAAGTCATGGGAAAGGATTTTGTGTAGACCTCAGATTGTGAGGAGGCTTTTCAGAAAATCAAAGAACAGTTGGGGAATCCTCTTATGTTGGCAAACCCAGAAGAGGGGGAAACATTGATTCTTTACTTGGCAGTCTCGGAATACTCCATCAGCGCGGCGTTGGTAAGAGAGGAAGACGGGCCGCCAGTCACCAGTGTACTATGTGAGTAAGAGAATATTGGATGCAGAAACTAGATACACCGGCATTTAAAAGTTAGTATATGTTAGTCGCTAAACACGCGCTAAAATTCACGCAAGTATACGCGTTCACAAGTAGTATAAGATATAAATCAGATTCGTTCCCACAGAAACTGGTTTAAGTTAAGTTCAATTTATGCACCTATGCAACAATGTATGGTTATCGCTCAATGCTAAGACAAATAACAAATTGGGTTTTGATTAAACTATGAGATTATACTAAATAGCATTAACTAAGAGAATTAAGGTTGAATTACTTATATGAGACAGACATGGGATCCTAACTTCATTAAATACTTTATTCAATAGCCTTTTTGTTCTTAATCTTAGCATGTAATGGTGATTACACTAATCAGATAATACAAAACTATTAAACGCCAACTTTTTTTGTACGAATACCCTACTACCAAGCATCTACAAAAGAGATAGAAGTTGAGTAGACACCAATTATACTTAGTCCTTATATGTCTATAAGAATTGAAAACATAACGGTTTAATGCGCAAGTTATCTATAGTGATTATATAGGGCAAGTAACATGGTTAAAATTACCTACGAATCATGCATAACAATAACACATGAACCTATGCTAGCATGGCAAGTTCTAAACCTCTAAATTCAGTGTCGCTTCAATAGAGATTAACACGCTATCTTATATGTTAGCTATGCACATAAGACGAATGAGCACAACCAATACTAGGATATCAATCAATCATCACACACTAAGGTATCGAAACAATTTAACTAAAGAAATCCATAAATAAATCCGTTAGAACCCCACGATCGTTAGAACCCCACGATAACGATTAGTTCATAATCGAACTCATCATCACCATGGGTTCCAATGAAAGCATGATAATAAACAATATAAGAGTACTAGGGTTCAAAGATAAATCGAAAACGAGCATCCAAGTATCAACTATATTAAAGAAAATAAATGTCTTCTTCTCCGTAGCCTTCTCGTGCTCTCTAGGTCTTCTTATTGCTCTATCAGGTCTCCTTGTTGTTAAAACGTCTTTTATTGTTATATATAGGCTCCAGGATGACCAGAACTCTCAAAATCTTCAATTTCGACTAAAATCAGGATTCTGGGGCAGAAACCGGGCGCAGGCGCGCTGTTTTTGGGCACGGACACGCTGGAATAGTGTTTTCAGCAGCGCGGGCGCGTTGGTTCTGGAGCGGGCGCGCTGGTTCTGGCGCGGCCGCGCTGACATTCTGGAAAATTTCTAACAATTCTTCTTTCGGCCGTATCTTGAGTTCCGCTTTTCAGAATTAGGCGATTCACTGCCCACGCAAAGCTAACGAGATTCTCTACAACTTTAGAATGGCCTAGGCTTCCAATTCTGATCGTTTTTCAGCATAATTCTTTGAAAAGTTTCTTTCTTCCTTTAACTGATGCCTGAAATGCAATAACACAAAAACACATCAAAAATACCAATAACTTGAGTTCAAAACACCAACTTAAGCTTGTAATGAAGCATTCCAAGTAGATATAAAATCTACTTATCACACCCCCAAACTTGAATTGATGCTTGTCCTCAAGCATAAACAGACTCAAAACTATAAAATAAACCTAATGCATGAATGCAACTATGTGAATGTAACTAAATGATAATGCAATCGATTCCCTCAGAATAACCATAACCAAATGAATAATCCAACACCTATAAAAATGCAATGACTTTTAATAGAGTTCGAATAAATCCCACAAACCAACTCAAAAACCAGATACGTGCGTGTGTGGATGCTTACCAGAAATACTCCTGATACTAGATCAATAATCATAACTTATCTATCATCAAAACAATCACCATTTTATAACTAGAATAGACGTTAAACGTATAATGACTTACAACACCTCCTTCCTACTAGAGTTATACAAGGATTCACGCTATTATTGAACACATAACAAAGATGCTTATTCGACCATGCAATGAATGAGGTCCCAAAAGACTTATACAATAATACCCATGTAGCGAGCGTTAGGTTAGCGGATCCCAGACTATAAAAGTCTTAGGTCACTAGGCACAAAGTCCCCTAGAACTTAATAATTCGAGCATTAAAGAGCTCACTCTTGATCAATTATGCATAAACACGTATTTTTTTTCTTTTTTTCATTTCTTTTCAACAATTTCTGAATGAGTGCGTTTCACTCCATCTCATTCAACCCTAGACTACTCATAAAACTATGAGCCGGCTACTAGCCATTTGACGCCTAGCCTTATTCACAACTAGAAATGAAATCCAAATTTTTCTCCAGATAAAAAAATCAGTATTTTTACGTCATTACGAGAATATCACAAATTCTAAATATAACCAAGTGATTAAATCTCAACAACAAACAAGTATGATCATGATCTAGATCAAAAGCAACCCTATAATACTTTGTGAAAATATTTGTTTCTGGCATGCAAATCAATTTATTAGGACTTAAACATCCTTCTATTCGTCATCATCACACTCAAATCAACATCAACTTATCAAATAACATAGTTCATCTTAAGGGATCATGCTAAATATGCATGCAAATGGAACTATATGAAATCATATAAAAAACAAACAAATATGTCCTATATGAACAATCCTGCAACACTACGAATAAAATACAACTATATGCAATCATGAATCTATATGAACTATATGGACACACACAAACTAATCCTTACATTATCACCCCCAAACTTAAAAATTTCAATGTCCTCATTGAAGGTAATAATAAGGATTTCAGACATACCTAGTCATCGGAAAGATCACCCTCCTCGGGTGGAGGATCAGGTGGCCAATCAACCTCGACACCAGTGGCTCGGAAAATAGTACTTAAAGCCTGTGTCAAATCTGCAGCAAAATGATGGTGAATGTCGTGCATGGCCTCCATACGCCTAGTCACTCGCCTGTACAGCTGTACTGCTCATCACCAACACCAGTCCTATCAACTAACCGTGGCACATGAGAAGAACCCTTTGTAGGCACGGGAAGATCCGTCCAACCACTCTCTACATCATCAAAAATATATCCCAACCCCTTATCATGGGGTGCACTTAAGAATGAATAACTCAAATGATCTGGCAGTTGGTTGAGATCAAGTGTGGGAGATTCTTCAATAGATGGTTCAAAACGCTCCTGAGAAATGTTTACTCTGCTAACCCAAGAGAATCAAATGGCATATCCAACTTCCTCTTCCACGGAGGTGCATTCAAAACCTGTATTTGCTCTGCTCCTTCTTCATCTTCAATAACTGATTCCTCTATTAAAGATCTCTCTAAGATATCTGACTTTGGCAATTGCTCAGGCTCTGAATTCATGACAGAGTCGACCCACTCTACTTTAAAGCACTCATCTTTAGCTGTGGGTAACTTTATTGCCTTGAACAAATTAAAAGTGACCCTCTGATCATGAACCTTCATTGTAAGCTCTCCTTTTCGCACATCGATCATAGTTCGACCTGTAGCCAAGAATGGTCTTCCCAAAATGATGGGAATCTTCTTATCTTCCTCGAAATCAAGAATTACAAAGTCATTAGAGAAGATGAGTTTATCCACCTTGACCAAGACATCCTCCACTATACCTCGTGGATAAGCGATGGAACGATCAGCTAGTTGCAGTGACATGTATGTAGGCTTTAGATCAGGTAATCCCAACTTCTTAAAGATAGACAAATGCATCAGATTGATGCTAGCTCCCAAATCATACAAACACTTGTCGAACGATAAGTTTACGATGATGCAAGGAATAGTGAAGCTTCCAGGATCTTTAAGCTTCGGAGGCAACTTCTGTTACAGCACAGCATTGCATTCCTCCGTAAGAGCAACGGTCTCTAAATCATCGAGCTTCACTTTTCGAGAGAGAATACCTTTCATAAACCTCGCATAGCTAGGCATCTGTTCAAGAGCTTCAGATAAAGGTATGTTGATATGAAGTTTCTTGAACACCTCCAGAAACTTAGCAAATTGCTTATCCAACTTCTGCTTCTGCAGCCTCTTAGGAAATGGTGATGGAGGATAGACTTATTTTTCCCCTGTATTACCCTCAGGAGGAGTGTGTTCCACAGTTTTCTTCCTTGATTCCACCTCGACATCCTTCTGCACCACTTTTTCAGCCACATCTGCATTTTCTGAAACTTGAGATTTTTCAGGCTCTTCGTCTTGCTGAATTTGGGGGCTTGCGACAGTTCCAGACCTCAAGGTGATGGCGTTAACCTGTTCTTCAACTTCCCTCTTTCCTGGATTGGATTCTGTATCACTAGGAAGCGTTCCTGGTGGTCGATTCAATAAGGCATTAGCAATTTTCCCTATTTGGTTCTCCAGAGTCTTGATAGAAATAACCTGGATTTATCATATAAGAGCCTAGTTTTTGCACATAAGCCGCAACTCCTCCAATTCGGATTTTTCATTCGAAGATAGACCTGCACCTCCATAAGTTTGATGTTGAAGTTGGAGTTGTTGACTTGGTGCATATTGCGGTTGTTGAAAACCAGGAGGGTTGAATTGCTTTGCTGCATACTGCTGATAGGTTGTTGTATCGCACTCTGATTTTGGCTCCAGCTGAAGTTAGGATGATTCCAGTTGTCAAGATGATAAGTTTTTGGAACTGGTTGCTTTGATTTCTGAAAATTGCTCATAAACTGAGCTGATTCACTAGATATAGCGCATTGCTTTATCACATGCGAACCTGCACACAGCTCATAAACTCTGGTTATCTGATTAACACTATAGTTAGCCAGAGAATCGATCTTCATAGACAACGCCTTTAGTCGAGCAGTGATAGCCGTAGCTGTATCCACTTTAAGAACTCCTGCTACCTTGCCCTGTGGCAATCTCTAGGTTGGATACTGATATTCATTAGCAATCATTAGTTCAATTAGATCATAAGCTTCTTCATAGCTCTTTGCCCATAATGCTCCACCTGATGCTGCGTTGAGCATGGGTCTTGACTGTGCTCCCAACCCGTTATAGAAGCAACTGATGATTATCCAATCAGGCATTCTATGATGAGGATACCTCCTAAGCATCTCCTTGTAGCGCTCCCAAGCTTCATATAAAGATTCTCCTGATTGCTGCATAAATTGAGTAAGAGTATTCTTGATTGCAGTTGTCTTCGCCATGGGGAAGAATTTAGTGAGAAACTTTTAAGCAAGATCTTCCCAAGTAGTAATCGAACAAGCTGGTAGAAAGTGTAACCATCTCTTAGCCTTGTCCCTCAGAGAGAATGGGAATAGTCTCAGTTTCACCGCATCCTTAGACACACCATTGAACTTGAAGGTGTCGCAGATCTCAATGAAATCCCTAATAAGCATATTGGGATCTTCCGTTTGAGAACCCCAAACTGGATTGAATTCTGCACCCATTGAATTATGCCAGGCTTGATCTCAAAGGTATTAGATGTGATAGATGGCCTGACAATTCTAGATTGAATGTCATTGATCTTGGGTTGAGAAAGATCCATCAAGGCTTTCGTTCGTGTTGCTGGAGCTCCCATTGTAATGAGTACCTGAAACACAAACAAATAAACTGTGAAAGTAAAAGAATCTGAGTCAGTGAACTTTAACGACCACTGATGACAAACACAAACTAAAAATTAACAACACCGAATCCCCGGCAGCGGCGCCAAAAACTTGTTAGTCGCTAAACACACGCTAAAATTCACGCAAGTATACGCGTTCACAAGTAGTATAAGATATAAATCAGATTCGTTCCCACAGAGACTGGTTTATGTTAAGTTCAATTTATGCACCTATACAACAATGTATGGTTATTGCTCAATGCTAAGGTAAATAACAAATTAGGTTTTGATTAAACTAAGAGATTATACTAAATAACATTAACTAAGAGAATTCAGGTTGAATTACTTATATGAGACAAACATGGGATCCTAACTTCATTAAATACTTCATTCAATAGCCTTTTTATTCTTAACCTTAGCATGTAATGGTGATTACACTAATCAGATAACACAAAACTAGTAAATGCCAACTTTCGTTGTACGAATACGCTACTACCAAGCATCCACAAAAGAGATAGAAGTTGAGTAGACACCAATTATGCTTAGTCCTTATATGTCTATAAGAATTAAAAATATAACAGTTTAATGCACAAGTTATCTATCGAGATTACATAGGGCAAGTAAGATGGTTAAAATTACCTACGAATTATGCAAAACAATAACACATAAACTGAAAGGCATATGTCATAGCCAATTTGTTTATTCGAGGATTTAACTCAACTCAAATAAGGATGTAACAAGTAAATAGTGGCTCTTTCGTCAGAGAGATCTCTCAAAGTAACATATGTCAAAGTGTTAGGAATATATGTGCATTAGTTTGATGATATGTTTAACAAAACACTTAAGTAGAAATTTAGTGTCTGTAGCCTCAACGGATAAGACCACTTTGGCTATCCGTTGATGGTGTAGCTTTACTTAGAAATAAGTCTAGTATTGTAGCATATTTCAGTCTCTGTATTTAAAATTGTAATTCTTAGAAGTTGAGAGAAACTATGAGTCATGTTGACTACTAGATGATATGCAGATAGGAAGGCCAATTGTAAATATTTCATGCCTTGTAATTTTGTATAAATGAAGTGGTATCAACGGATGACTTAAAAGACCTTCAACGGATGAGAAGCTAAGCTTCAACGGATGTCTCTAAAGCTTCAACGGATAACATCCTTCAACGGATGAGAGCATCAACGGATGAAAGCTTCAACGGATAACATCCTTCAACGGATGAGAGCATCAACGGATGAAAGCTTCAACGGATAACATCCTTCAACGGATGAAGTCATCAACGGATGAAAGCTTCAACGGATGTTCTGCTAATCAGCCGTTGATAAGTGGTAGTTGTACCTACAAGCAGAGGCACGTGGGTTGACAGAGAAAACTGAGATGTGGTAGCCGAATTTCAGGATCAACAGAAAAAGCAGCCGTTCTTCTTTTGTACAAAGTTGCAATAGTCAACAAAGTACTTGAGTGAACAGGAAAAGAAGCAAGTGAAGAACTTATTTTACTATTGTAATTTTATATTGTTTTTCACTTGTACACTTGGTAATATATATGAACCAAGAAGAAGCTAGTAATAAGAGAGATTTTTCCAGAGCTGTTAAGAAATATCTTGAGAGAAAATTCATCTAGTTTGTACTAGGATGCAGCTGTGATCAACATTGTTGAACACAGATTTTCTAATATACCATCTCTGGTGGAACAACAAATCCACCAGAAAAGTTTTTAAGGTCTGTTGTGTTCTTTACATTTGTGCTTGAATATATATCTGTCTGTATTAGCTTAAAGCAATTCACACACTTGTTCTTCTTGAACACACAACTTTATAAACTGCTCAAAACTTGAAAAAGTTTTGAGATTTACATTCAACCCCCCTTCTGTAAATCTCATTGTTAGTCTTCTAGGAATAACAATTGGTATCAGAGCAGGCTCTTGACACACAAAGAGTTTAAAGATCTTGGAATCTAACAAAGATGAGTAAGAAGGATATTGGAGTAAAGATCCCAGTTCTTGACAAAGACAGTTATCACCACTGGAAGGTGAAAATGCACCTTCATCTACTCTCCCAAGATGAAGGTTATGTAAACTGCATTGAGAATGGTCCTCACATTCCCCACAAAGTAGCCACAGTTGCTACGGCCACAATTGCTGTTGGTCAATCCATTCCAAAACCCAGAGCAGAATGGACAATGGAAGACACAGAAGAAGTCCACAAGGATAAGAAGGCTATGAACATTTTGTTTAATGGTCTTGACAAGGATATGTTTGATAATGTGATAAATTGTTCAACTGCCAAAGAGGTTTGGGACACAGTTCAGCTGCTGTGTGAAGGTACAGAACAAGTAAGAGAGAACAAAATGCAGCTTCTCATTCAACAGTATGAGCACTTTCATTTTGAAGAAAATGAATCTTTAAATGACACATTCAATAGATTCCAAAAACTGTTGAATGGACTGAAGCTGTATGGTAGAGTGTACCAGGTGAAGGATTCAAATCTTAAATTTTTGAGATCCTTACCAAAGGAATGGAAACCCATGACTGTTTCCTTAAGAAACTCTCAAGATTATAAGGACTTTACTCTTGAAAGATTATATGGAATCTTGAAGACTTATGAACTAGAGTTGGAACAGGATGAGGTATTGGAGAGGGGGAGAAAGAAAGGAGGTTCAGTTGCATTGGTAGCTGAAAAAGAGAAAGAATGCAGAAAAGAAACTGTGAGATCTACATCAAGCTCCAAAGATGGTGTAAGAAATCCAGAATCAGACAAGGGTAAAGGGCAAGTTGCTGAAAATGAAGACAACTCCAGTCAAGATGACTCTGATGGTATTGATGAGCATCTTGCATTTCTGTCCAGGAGATTTGCAAAGATGAAGTTCAGGAAAAACACTAGAGCCACTAAACCCCATAAGAACATGGTGGACAAATCCAAGTTCAAGTGTTTTAATTGTGGTATGAGTGGACACTTTGCAAGTGAGTGCAGAAAGCCAACCTCTGAAAAGAAGAAATTTGAACAAGTAGATTACAAAAAGAAATATTTTGATCTGCTCAAACAGAAGGAAAGGGCTTTCATTACTCAAGAAAGAGACTGGGCAGCTGATGGAGAAGAAGAGGATGAAGACATGGAATATGTTAACTTGGCTCTCATGGCTGATTCTGAGGAGAATGAAGTTAGTTCATCAAGCAACCAGGTAATTACTACTGATATAACACAGCTTACTAAAGAAGAGTGCAATGATGCTTTTAATGACATGTCTACTGAACTGTATCATTTGCGTGTATCTCTTAAATCTCTTGCTAAAGAAAATAGTAGGATTAAAGAGAACAATCTGTTTTTAAGTAATAGAAATGCTGTGTTAGAAGATAAGTTAATTGACCTAGAAAAGACTAAGCTGCATTGTGTATCTGTTGAAAATGAACTAGCTGAATCTATTAAGAAAGTAGAAATACTTTCCAATCAATTAGAGAAAGAGCAAGAGGTGATTAAAGCCTGGAAAACATCTAGGGATGTAAGTGCTCAAATTGCCAAAGTCCAAGGAATTGAATCATTCTGTGAAACTGCCTGGGATAAAAATAAAAAGAAACTGGAATTAATTGATGGACTGTCAACGGATGTGGAATCAACGGATGATGAAAGTTATCCGTTGAAGGAAGAAAAGGAACATCCGTTGAAGGTTCCTCAATTAAAACAGGCAGATGTTTCTAAAAGAGAAAATCTAAAGAAACTCAACAAAAAGTTTGGTTCAACTTCAAAGAACTTTGTCAAAGAAGGAGCAAGCACATCCAAAGATGTCAGAAAGGTGAATGTAGGGCACATGACCTTAGAACAGTTAAACAATAGGCTCAAGATGGTTGAGGATAAAAAGGAATCCAAAAGGAAATCCAACAGAAATGGGAAGGTAGGAGTTAACAAACATAACAATTACACACCTGACAAGTATGCTCCTAGAAAAAGCTGTGTGCATTGTAGTAGTGTTAATCATCTATCTGCTAACTGTAAATCTATTAAGAAATCTCCCATAACTGTACCCTCTTCCATGCCTAACATGTCTGTATCACCTCTACATGCTCTGCCTGTTATGTCTCAACAAAATCCTTATGCACATTTTGCAAACATGCCATATTTTAACAATTCTTATCTTGCTGCATTCAGTATGCCTCAATTGCCATACAATATGCCAATGTGGAATAACATGTATGCACAATCCATGCCTAATAATACTATAAATGTGCTGGATAATGTTGTGACTAACCCTACACCTCAACCAACCACATCTAAGACCAAGGTTGACTCAAACTCACCTAAGTCTAAAGATGCAGGAGGAATGAAGTCTAGGAGAAAGGCTAACAAGAATGGACCCAAGGAAACTTGGGTACCAAAATCAAATTGATTGATTTTGTGGTGTGCAGGAAAATAGAAGAAATCTATGGTACTTGGACAGTGGCTGTTCAAGACACATGACTGGAGATTTCTCCCTGCTCACAGAGTTTAAAGAGAGAGCTGGCCCCAGCATAACCTTTGGAGATGACAGCAAAGGGTTTACTATGGGATATGGCTTGATTTCAACAAGGAATGTCATCATTGAAGAAGTTGCATTAGTTGATGGTCTCAAGCACAACTTACTGAGTATCAGTCAACTATGTGATAGAGGGAATACAGTTTCCTTCAATTCTGAAGCCTGTGTTGTCACTAGTAAGAAAGACAACAAAGTGGTTCTAACTGGAGTTAGAAAAGGAAATGTGTACTTAGCTGACTTCAACTCTACAGATGCAGAATCTATTACTTGTCTTTTCAGCAAAGCAAGTTCAGTTGAGAGTTGGCTATGGCACAAGAAGCTATCCCATTTGAATTTCAAGACAATGAATGATCTAGTCAAAAAGGACTTAGTAAGAGGAATTCCTCTTGTTGAATTCTCAAGGGATGGTCTGTGTGATGCTTGTCAGAAAGGCAAACAAAGGAAAGCATCATTTCAGAAGAAGCTTGAAACAACAATTGATGAACCATTACAGCTGTTACATATGGATTTGTTTGGACCAGTCAATGTATTGTCAATAGCAAGAAAAAGATATTGTTTAGTGATTGTAGATGATTTCTCAAAGTTCACATGGGTCTGTTTTCTTGGATCAAAGGATGAAGCAAGTGAAATCATTATCAATCACATCAGGCAAGTCAATAATCATCCTGACTTAAAAGTAAGAAACATCAGGAGTGACAATGGAACTGAATTCAAGAATTTGATATTAAGGCTGTTCTGTGAAGAAAATGGAATCATGCATGAGTTCTCAGCTCCAAGAACACCTCAGCAAAATGGGGTAGTTGAAAGAAAGAACAGATCTTTAATTGAGGCTGCCAGAACAATGCTTGAAGAATCAAAGTTACCAACATATTTTTGGGCTGAAGCTGTTAATTGTGCCTGTTTCACTCAAAATATTTCTCTGATCAATCAAGCTAAAGGCATGACTCCTTATCAGTTGTTCAAGAAAAGAAAACCAACTCTAAACTTTCTTCATGTCTTTGGATGTAAATGTTTTATACTAAGGAATCAATCTGACCATAAAGGGAAGTTTGATGCAAAGGCTGATGAAGGAATATTTGTTGGTTATTCAGCTGGAAAATCTTATAGGGTCTACAATCTAAGAACCAACATTGTTATGGAATCTGTGCATGTTGTGTTTGATGATAAAAAGATTGATGGACTAACAGATGAGGAACATTATGAGAGACTCAAATTTGACAATATTGAAATATATTGTGATGATAGTGAAGAAGAGATTGATGGAGACGACACTTCAAAAGGAATACAAAATTTGCTCCTGGATAATGCACAAAATTCAGCATCCGTTGAAAGACATTGTGCATCATCCGTTGAAGTACTTAATGAAACATCCGTTGATCATAGCTCATCAACTGATAATCAATTTACATCATTAATTGATGGAACTCCAAGTTCCCTGCAAAGGACCAACAACTCAGGGGGAGTTTCAACTAATCAAAACTCCATCTCACATCATGACAATACTGAGATCACCTCATCTAGAGCTCATCTTCCACCTCAAAGGAAATGGACCAAGAATCATCCCTTTGAACTGATCATTGGTGATGCATCATCTAAAGTGCAAACAAGAAGAGCTACTCAAGATGAATGTCTGTATAGTAGTTTTCTATCTCAGGAGGAACCTAAGAAAGTGGAAGAAGCCTTATTGGATCCAGATTGGATATTAGCTATGCAGGAAGAGCTAAACCAATTTGAGAGAAACCAAGTTTGGAAGCTGGTACCCAAACCAAAGAACAAGAGTCCTATTGATACAAAATGGGTATTCAGAAATAAGATGGATGAAAATGGCATTATCATAAGGAATAAAGCCAGATTGGTTGCTAAAGGCTATTCTCAGCAAGAGGGAATAGATTTTGATGAGACATATGCTCCTGTTGCAAGACTTGAAGCTATCAGAATCTTTCTAGCCTATGCAGCCCATGCCAATTTCAAAGTCTATCAAATGGATGTCAAGAGTGCATTTCTAAATGGGAAATTAGAGGAAGAAGTCTATGTAAGTCAACCTCCAGGATTTGAAGATCCAAATTTTCCAGACTATGTGTATTATCTGTTGAAAGCACTCTATGGACTGAAGCAAGCACCTAGAGCCTGGTATGAAACATTATCAAAATTTCTTTTGGAGAATCACTTCACTAGAGGTACTGTTGATAAAACTCTCTTCTTTAGAAATGTTAATGGCTCTAGTATACTTGTTCAAATTTATGTAGATGACATAATATTTGGTTCTAAAGATAATAATCTTTGTAAGAAGTTTGCTAAGCTAATGCAAAGTAATTATGAAATGAGCCTAATGGGAGAACTAACCTATTTTCTTGGTTTACAAATTAAACAAGTTAGTAATGGAATTTTCATTAGTCAAACTAAATATATTCATGATCTTTTAAAGAAGTTTGACTTAATGGAATGTTCATCTGCAAAAACTCCCATGGCCACTGCCACCAAACTTGAATTAAATAAGACTGAAAGGTCTGTGGACATTACAAGTTATAGAGGCATGGTTGGTTCACTTTTATATTTAACTGCTAGCAGACCAGATATAATGTTTGCTACATGTCTGTGTGCGAGATTTCAAGCTGATCCTAGGGAGTCTCACTTAATTGCTATCAAGAGAATTTTCAGATATCTCAAGGGTACACCAAATTTAGGAATTTGGTATCCTAGAGAATCTGGCTTTGATCTAATTGGTTATTCAGATGCAGACTATGCAGGTTGCAAAATAGACAGGAAAAGTACAACAGGCTCCTGTCAATTCCTGGGAAACAAGCTTGTATCATGGTTTAGCAAAAAGCAAAATTCAGTCTCTACTTCTACAGCTGAGGCTGAATACATTGCTGCTGGAAGTTGCTGTTCTCAAATGTTATGGATGAGGAATCAACTCCTTGATTATGGACTTCATGTTGATAGAATACCTATCTTTTGTGACAACACAAGTGCCATAGCCATAACAGAGAATCCTGTGCAGCACTCAAGGACCAAGCACATTGATATTAAGTACCACTTCATCAGGGAGCATGTCATGAATGGTACAGTAGAACTACATTTTGTTCCAAGTGAACAACAAATTGCTGACATATTTACCAAGCCACTTGATGAATCAACATTCACAAGATTGGTAAGTGAGCTAGGTATGCTTAATTACTCTTAAAATTCATGTCTTCTTTGCAATTTGATGTGGAGCCTGAAATATATTAGTTGCTAGAACAAATTTGACTTTTAACAAAGTTTATTCCATCAACGGATGTTCCCTATCCGTTGAAAGTCAAAATTGCTCTATCAACGGATATTCATTATCCGTTGAAAGACAAGTATATCTCTGGAACTTTTATCCGTCAACGGATAAAGCTGAAGTACCTTTCAACGGATGACAATTTACATTATCCGTTGAAATGTCACATCAGACGTTTGAGGTGTTTCACAGCCGTTGATTCTATTTTCTTAACCGTTGATACCATACATACATCTGTATGTATTGGTTTTAAAGGTAGTTATTAGAATACTTACAGTTTATTCTTAAACGGCTGAAATTCACCAACACCTATTTATTGATTAATCCTTTATTTATTTTTTTTTAAAAAGCATATAAGCCCTTCTGATTGTTCATTATTACTTTATGCTTTCTTAGAATTTCAAGCATTTACCATTTTCTCTCTGCAAAACCCTCAAGTTATTCTCTGCAATTTCTACTCACAACAATGGCACCAGTCGTGAAGATTATGTCTCAATCTGGGTTCATCTACGAGAAGAATAATTTCATAGCTCTGGTAGAGAAGAATGAAGCCCACTCAGATTATCACAAAATGATGGACTTCATCAAAAACTGTAAACTTAGCTATGCAATGCTGGAAGCCCCAACGATTTTCTGTGAAGTAGTTGAGGAGATTTGGACAACTGCTGAGTTCAACTCCATGGATATGACTATCTCCTTCACTCTCAAAGGTAAAAATCACTGTATAAACTGTGATGACTTACAAGCATGTTTTAAATTACCTGAGAACAATGCCATGACACCACACACTGATAGTGATGTATCCAGCATGTTAGATTCCATAGGTTACTCTCTTAACTCTGCTAATTTAGGGGGTATTAGACGAAAAGGCCTTAGGAAAGAATGGAGTTTTCTTGGGGATGCCTTCATAAAGGTTTTCTCTGGGAAAATTAGTAATTTTGATGCCATAACTTCATCTCTTGTTAACATGTTCTATATGCTTGTTTCTGATAGGTACTTTAACTTTAGCAACTATGTGATGCTAGAATTAGGTACTAGATTAGGTAACAAAGCTAATAGACCTAATAACATCTATTATGCTAGATTCTTTATGTTATTGGCTAACCATGTTGCTGAAGGTTTAGTCATAATCAATGAGAATAATAAACTCAAGTGCTGGGCACAAGAGAAAAGAGTTCTTGCAGACTTGAAGAGAATGGATCTTAACAGCAGTGTGCAATTGGTATATTTACCAATCATGAATGCACCCCAGGTAGGTGAGGTAATTGCTTCTACAACTCCTACTTCTTCCAACCCCTCTATTTCTTTATCTTCTAGTGTGGCCATGAAATCTGTGTCAATGCCCCAACAGATTTCTACCAAGGTCACCAAATCCAAACTTTCAAAATCCAAGACAAAGAAAACCACCTCTGTTGTTTCTCAAAAGACAACAGTTGTAACAACAACCATTAACCCTGAGGGAAGTGATCAGGGTGTGAGTGGTGAGGGGAGGGGTGAACATCAAAGAAACCCCCAGGATAAGGAAGGAGAGTTGAGTGCTTCCCAAGCTAGCCAAGCCCCAGTTTCTCAAAAAGCTGTGGTGGTTGAAAAGGTCTCTAGCACATCCCTAGTAGCATCCTCCCAAAAGGATGTTACTATTGAAAAGAGTTCCCATCCAGGAACACAGAACAAAAGAGGGAGGGACACTAAAGCCAAACACTCACCTACAAAAGCCTTTATTAGAAGAAAGAAGGCTAGAACCCAATCTTCTACACAGGGTGCACACACTGCACAGAAACATCCATCTGTCTCTGTGCCTTCTCAAACTCAGTTTGATGTGACTCCAATAAATGTGGAGTCACAGCCCCATTCTCTCACAATAACTACACATCAATCACCAAATACTTCTTCACCATCTCTGGATGTGGATATGCTATTCCCATCAATTCCTGATTCTCCCTCTTTACAACTCAGGGAGAAGCCCCACTCAAATACAGGTGATCATCATCTTTTAGATGATTTGTTGGATCACCCGCAAATTCTTTCAGATATAATTGAAGGATCTGTATCAACACATATCAAATCAATCTATACAGATTCAACAGTTATATCACTTTCAATTTCATCTTCTTTTCCTTCTTCAATGGATATCACTCATCCGTTGACAAGTGGTTGCTCTTCAACGGATAAGCTTAACAGCAGTTATCCGTTGATAACAACAGTTTCAACTTCAACGGATATTCCACATCCGTTGATAGTCTCTACACAAATAACTGAAATGATTCCAAGTGTAGAAGACATGAATACTGTGCAATCACTTTTAGGATTGAGGGCAGGGAGTGAAAATTTGAGTGAGAGGCTGGGTTGCTCCCAGGCAAAAGGAGAGATTGAGAGCACAAAAATGCATGCTATTTCTTCCAGCATGGCAAAAGTCAGTGAGTGGAGTACCACCTTAGAAGGTGAAGGTGAGGGAGTGAGATGTGTGAGCCAGGGGGAGCCCCTGATGCAAGAACATAGAGAAAAAGAGAGAAAAGCAGGTACAGTTGATACAAGGGTGGAACCAGCCATTGCTCATGAGTCAATGATTGTGGATGATGCTGAAAAGGAAAGACAATTTCAGCAACATTACAAAGCTGTAATTGATAACATTTCCTTGGATGCTGACACTTTTACTCATCCTGTGACAGCCTATCAACTGTTGGCTGCTCAGGGCAATGAGGAGGCAGAGAGGACACTACATCTAGTGCACTCAACAGAATCTCTTCAAAGGGATAAAGCTGCTATTAACAGGATGCCTTCTACAGCTGGTGAGCCATCTGAGGAATTTGGAGTAAATTCTGATGATGATGACTCTATTTCTTCTGATGGAAGCATGAACATAGGGGGAGATGAAGACCCTAGTTCCATTCCTAATCTACCTGAATGGGCCCTGACTAAGGAGCATAGAACAGGTGAATTCAATGTCCACCTGGTCAAACAAATCATCACTATTCAACAGGCCATTCAGAACACTTCAAATGCAAATATCAAGGCTATCCTCCAAGCTCACCTGGACTCACTGCATCTCATGAAGTTGCAGAAAGTAAAGCAAGATATGAGTCTAAATGATCTCAGGAAAGATATTGCTGACTTGAAATCCTTCACTTCAGAAAAATTGGATTCAGTCATGCCCTATGGTACTTTGCAGGACTTGGTTTCGAGATTGAAAAAGGAATCAGTTACTGAACAAAGGCTGGCCAAGTTGGAAGACAGAGTTCAAGGAATTGAAGATTCTGTGGCCACCCTTCTTCTCAACCAACAATCTCAAACCAATCTCCTAATGCAGCTGGCAAAAGCACAAGGCTTGACCCCTCTCCTTGATGATAACAAAAAGGGGGAGAATAAAAGGGAAGGGGAAGGAGAGCCCTCTACAAAGATTCAGATATCTAAAGTGCTAGTTCCTGCCATCACTACCTCTCCAATCATTCAAATCAAGGGAAAATCTGATGGAATTGATTTGATTCAGCTAGCAGCAGCTGAAATACAAATGAAAGAACAATGGAGGAGAATTGATGAAAGGTTGCAATTGGTGTTTGGTTCTACACAAAATAAATCAACATCTGTGAAATTTAGCACAAAGATTGAACCAATCAACATGGAGCTCATGCCAGTAGGGAGTCTTAAGGATGGAGAAGCTTCTTCCAAAGAGCTACAAGCTATAATCCTCAAGCCCAATGAAAGATCCAATAAGGACTCAACAAAGAATCCTTTAAAAGAAGTGGACTTTCCTCCTTCAAAAGATGATGAGAACAAGATCTTAGGCAGGAGTATTGCCTATCTCAAAAAGTCCATGGATGAGGCTGTAAGGAGAAATAGAGCTATTATCATTAGAGAGGGAAAGAGCATATGTGTGATGCAAGGACATCCCAAATTCTCAATAGCTAAGAAAGAAGAAGCCAAGCAATTAAAGGCTGACAAAAGAGCACAAGCAAAGCTTGAAAAACAGCTAAAGTCAAGCCAAGTTGAAGAAATGAAAGGAATTGAAGTCAGGGGTGAAGAAAAGATTGCTAACTTAGATGAGGTTCTTGGGAGCATATTTGGTGAAAATATGGAGGAAAGAGAGGAATGGCAGAAGGGAAACAGAAGAAAGTCCAAGGCACACAGAAGGAGTGAAGATAACCCTGAAGATACCAAATCTACATCTAAACCACTACCTTCCATACCTGAACCTTTTGTTACTGATCCCTCTATAAATATCCATGGTGAACCAATCATTCCAAAAGAGGAACCTATTGATTGGGACAACATCACATTGCCTACCTTTCTAACCACTCTTCCACCACCAAAGAAACAGAAAAGAAAACCAAAATCTACACCTCCCACAACCTCTAAGAAATTCACTCAAAAACAAAAACCTAAACCTAAGTCACCCATTTCTAAAGATGATTATGTTCACATCTGTGACATAAAAGAAATTTCAGACATTGAACTCTATCTGGATGAGCTGGAGGATGTAAGGGGAATAGCTGCCTACAGACAGTTACCAGAAAGATTAGTGTTCAGATATAAAGGAGCTGGGGAAAGAACATGGCCTCTCCACAGGATTCTAAATGAAGGCTACTCTACCTTGATCAGAGTCTTTTCAGCCATCAAAAAGGATTCTGGCTTTACCAGAACAGCCAAGACTGAAATTCTCAACAAGATTGCCAACATAAGGAAGACTTGGAGGGAACCAAATGCTTTGCCCAGAACCTTACTCATACAAGAAAGGGGAACTAAAATTCACAAATCACCTCATTGGTTGATGGAATTTAGAGATGACAAAGGAGTCAGAAGATTTTTCAGACTTGAAGACCAACTCAAGATTGCCAGCAATGAAACTCTCAAGGAAATGCAATCTAAGTTGGATATCAGTGATGAAGATGAAGCTGAATTCTTCAGAAAACTCCAACTCCAAATTGAGGGAAATGACAAAGGGCTAGGAAAGAAAACCAGGGAACAAAGAAGAAAATGATGTTTTGCTCAGGCTAGAGGAGCACCCTTGGAAATACTGTAAATCTTCAATTACCTCCTAGTACATACACTTTTGCAGCACTTTTTATATTTCTACTTAGTTTCAATTCAAATATTTGTTAAGTGTTTTGTTATCATCAAGTTAACCCTGAATTTATGCCTACAGTTCTTATAGACATAAATAGGGGGAGATTGTTAGGAATATATGTGCATTAGTTTGATGATATGTTTAACAAAACACTTAAGTAGAAATTTAGTGTCTGTAGCCTCAACGGATAAGACCACTTTGGCTATCCGTTGATGGTGTAGCTTTACTTAGAAATAAGTCTAGTATTGTAGCATATTTCAGTCTCTGTATTTAAAATTGTAATTCTTAGAAGTTGAGAGAAACTATGAGTCATGTTGACTACTAGATGATATGCAGATAGGAAGGCCAATTGTAAATATTTCATGCCTTGTAATTTTGTATAAATGAAGTGGTATCAACGGATGACTTAAAAGACCTTCAACGGATGAGAAGCTAAGCTTCAACGGATGTCTCTAAAGCTTCAACGGATAACATCCTTCAACGGATGAGAGCATCAACGGATGAAAGCTTCAACGGATAACATCCTTCAACGGATGAGAGCATCAACGGATGAAAGCTTCAACGGATAACATCCTTCAACGGATGAAGTCATCAACGGATGAAAGCTTCAACGGATGTTCTGCTAATCAGCCGTTGATAAGTGGTAGTTGTACCTACAAGCAGAGGCACGTGGGTTGACAGAGAAAACTGAGATGTGGTAGCCGAATTTCAGGATCAACAGAAAAAGCAGCCGTTCTTCTTTTGTACAAAGTTGCAATAGTCAACAAAGTACTTGAGTGAACAGGAAAAGAAGCAAGTGAAGAACTTATTTTACTATTGTAATTTTATATTGTTTTTCACTTGTACACTTGGTAATATATATGAACCAAGAAGAAGCTAGTAATTAGAGAGATTTTTCCAGAGCTGTTAAGAAATATCTTGAGAGAAAATTCATCTAGTTTGTACTAGGATGCAGCTGTGATCAACATTGTTGAACACAGATTTTCTAATATACCATCTCTGGTGGAACAACAAATCCACCAGAAAAGTTTTTAAGGTCTGTTGTGTTCTTTACATTTGTGCTTGAATATATATCTATCTGTATTAGCTTAAAGCAATTCACACACTTGTTCTTCTTGAACACACAACTTTATAAACTGCTCAAAACTTGAAAAAGTTTTGAGATTTACATTCAACCCCCCTTCTGTAAATCTCATTGTTAGTCTTCTAGGAATAACACAAAGGATTAAGTAACATTGTTCATCTACAGACTTGAGGACTTAATTCACTAGAAGAAGCTCAAGAAATTGATCAAGCCTCAGTGATATAAATCAAGATTGTGGTTTTAATCAAGTGACAGAGATCTGGTCAGGGTATCACTTAATTACAGGGATTTAATCTGAAGAAAATCAAGACATGAAGAAACATCACAGATGTTAGTCATTCATGAACTAGACAGTACATCGAGTGTCAACATTGAAGTGGTGAAATGGATTCATAAGTTTCAGTGATTTTCAGAAGATTGTCAGAAGAGTGGTTGCTGTTCTAGATTAGTATTAATTCTCTATTAATTAATTAAGTCATATAATTTAATTAAAAAAATAAATTATATCTGCAAAGATTAATTTATTGATTAATTGGTTAATTAATTCTGAATTAATATTATGCATTTTTCAGAAATGATTTTGAATTAATATTCAAAATTAAATCAGCAAGACAAATATTTGAACTGGTATGACAATTGGATTGTCATACCGAAAGTCTTTCCAAGCCTTTTTAGATAGTCCTACTGAAAGTTCTACCAGTTCAATCGATTGTCCTACCGAAAGTTCTATCAGTTCAATCAATTGTCCTACCAAAAGTTCTACCAGTTCAATCGATTGTCCTACCGAAAGTTCTACCAATTAAAATGATTGTCTTGCTGAGCTAACAGGATTGTCTTGCCAATTAAAATCATAGGTTGATTGAATATAAAAGAGCAACAGCTGATTTTCAACAGACAGAGCATTGAATATCACAACAAACACTGAAGAACACAGAACAAAGAAAAACAGAGAACTAATTGCAATTTTCCAGGACATTAATTTCTAGTATTTATTGTTAAATCTAAACCACTTGAAATCCTTCTCTTGTTCTTGTGTAACTATATAGTGGATCAAAATCCCTAGAACTTAATCTCAAATTGCATTTAGCATTTGATCCTTTTTATTTCAAAAATAGAAAAAGTTCATGTCGAATTTATTCTAGATTTGGAATAATTTATTTGAGATTAATCCCTTGTAAACGATACCGTTGTTGTAACACCTTTCAAGTTTAATAATAGTTTTATTTAACTTGAATTTTGTTTCACTTTTTTATTCCGCATTTTATTCGATTAAACGGTATAGTTTGTATTCATCCCCCCTTCTACAAACATATTGGGACCTAACAATTGGTATCAGAGCCTTCTGATTAACGAACAAATCAAGATCCTAGACTTTTGTGATTCTTCCACTCCTTGAATTTTTATTTACTCAAAAAATTCATTATGACTACACAAAAAGTTGGAACCGTTAAAATTCCACTGTTCGATAAAGAAAATTATATTATGTGGAAGAAGAAGATGCTCTTATTTTTACAAGTTGCAAATCCCAAATATCTGGACGTGTTAAAGAAGGGTCCAAAAATTCCGATGGTTATTGAACCAGAGGTTATAGAAGATGATGTTGTAATTACCAAAGCTAGAACCTATGTAAAGGATCCTGAGGATTTTTCTCCTGCTGAAAAAGAAGAAGCCTCCTTGGATGCTAGCCTTCAATTAATTTTAGTTGATTCCCTTGACCCCTTGATGAACAGACATGTGATGAACTGTAAAAATTCCAAACACATCTGGGAAACTATTGAGGTGATTAATGAAGGCACAGAGGAAGTTTGGGAGAACAAGTTAGAGATCCTAACCTCGGAGTATGAACATTTTAAATCCAATCCAGGAGAAGGAATTACTGAAGTGTTTGAGAGGTACAATGCATTGATCAACAACCTGAACATAAATGGAAAATATTATTCAATCAGGGAGGTCAATAAAAAGTTCCTTTTAACACTGCCAACTCATCTTGAACATAGAATCACTGCCATAAGAGAAGCGAGAGATCTGAATGAGATTTCTTTGGAAAGGCTCTATGGTGTGCTAAAAACCTATGAGTTGGAGCAGATTCAGCAGAAGGAAGTCTACGGGAAAGGAAGAGTGGTCAACACGTCTACTGCTCTAGTAGCTGAAGAACAACAACAACCACAACAACAACAACAATCTCAACAGTCAGAAAGAATGGTACAGTCTTCCAAGGCTGAAGAAAATGTGATAGTAGCAGAATTTGATCCTCATACTACAAATCAATCAGGAGATGATTTTTACTCCTTGGAAGAACTGGAGCAATTGGAAGATGAGTCAATGGCCCTGATTGTCAAGAGATTCTCCAATGTCAGATTCAAGAGGAATCCCAAGTTCAAGTACAAGTCCAACTACAACAGATTCCAGAAAGGTGGATCTTCATCCTCTAACACCAGCAGTGGTGGATACAAAATATGGATGGTTGATCGAAGTACCATTCGATGCTTTAACTATAATGAGTTGGGACACTTTGCCACAGAATGCAGAAAGCCAAAGCAAGTTAGGAAGAACTCTTATGATTCTAATCAGAAGAGTAAATCTGAAAGGGCTTACCTGGCAAAGGGAAGAAGCCGGGATGATACTGACAGTGAAGATGAAGAAGTTGGAAATCTTGCTCTTATGGCTAGTGATGCAAACACCTCATCGTCAAGAAAAGAGGTAAAATTTATTGATGCTGAATTAGTTTATCATCTAGGAGGCTCCTTAGATTGTGCTCGTCGTGATAATGAAATGTTAACTCAACAAATCAAAGACCTTGAGAAAGAGGTCAATGAATTAAGACTTGTGCACATTAATCAAGACAAATTAAAAGAACAAGTATCTTTTCTAGAGAATAGAGTTGACTGTTATAGACAACTCGAAACTATTCTCAAAGACAAGATCACCGGTCTTGAGACTAAGGTCAAAGCTTACTTTAATTCTTGCTCTAAGGCTAAAGAGTTCTACAATAAGCAAGCTATTAATCAAACATCTGGAGTAGGTTATGATTACAATGTTGCTATTGGAGAATTAGGCATAAACTCCCCTCCTCATGTTTGTGCTAAAAGTAGGGAAGTACCACATGTGCTTAAGGGTGTTGATAAACCCCTCTATAAAAAATCAATTGCTGAACCATTTGATGAGACCTCCTTTATTATTCAAGAAGAAATACGTGCTGAAGATCTTGCTAATGAGAAGGTTGTTTCCAAGTCAAGTGTGTCGAAAGTTCCAGTCAAAGTTGTGAAAGCAACTAAGACTAACTCATACACACCTGAGTTGGATAACAAAAATGCCATGCCTACCATGCATAATTTGCCTGTTGCTAGTTCCTCTCATAAAGTATGTGGTGTTCCTAATTGCATGTCTTGTGCTTTTAATTTGATGGTTGCTTATTTTAATGGTAAGCATGTTTCTAGTGATAAGACTACTCCTCGTCAGCATGTGAATAATAGGAAGCATGATAGGTCTAAGACTGCTAGTCCTCCTAAATCTAGAAAGGAGACATTTGCGCCTAATCCTAAACAGAAATTTGCCAAGGCTGTTTACAAGGTCAAATGTCCAGTCATTGAGAAAGTTGAGTTCATTAAAGTTAAGAATGTTGTTTTTCCTGATAAAGGCCAATTTTACAAGTATGCCGGACCCAACCAAGCTTGGGTTCCGAAGAAGGTCTAATCCATTTGTATTGCAGGGCATTAAACAGGTGCAACCGGTAGTGTGGATTTTTGACAGCGGATCGTCAAGACATATGACCGGAGATAGAGCCCTGCTATCAAATGTGGTTGAGAAAGCTGGCCCAGTGGTTACCTTTGGAGATAACAACAAAGGTCTAACTGAGGGATATGGCTGTTTGCTAGCTGGTAATGTTATCATTGAAAATATGTATGTTGTGCAAGGACTTGAACACAATCTGCTTAGTATTAGTCAGTTCTGTGACAACGGCTACAATGTTTTATTCGACAAGCTGAAGTGTCAGATTCTGCATAAGAAAAGTGAAAAACCCTCCTTGATGGGAATCCGAAAAGGAAATCTGTTCGTAGCTGACATGAACTCTGGAAGCAATCCTGAAGTCAATTATTTCTATTCAAAGGCATCTTCAAATGACAGTTGGCTATGGCACAAGAGACTTTCCCATCTCAATTTCAAAACAATGAATTCTCTTGTCAAAAGAGAATTGGTCAGAGGTCTGCCTCAGCTGGAATTCTCCCCAGAAGGACTGTATGAGGCTTGCCAGAAAGGAAAGTCAAAGAAAGCAAGTCACAAAGGCACTGACACATCCTCCATAACTGGTGTTCTGCAATTATTGCACATGGATTTATTTGGACCAGTTAATGTTCTAAGGATGAAACACCACAAGTTGTGATTGATCATATCAAGTTGATCGAGTTAGATTCTAATGTCCCTGCTAGAGCAATAAGGTCAGATAATGGAACAGAATTCAAGAATTCACTTCTCAATGGATTATGTACAGACAAAGGGATTACCAGACAATTTTCAGCTCCTAGAACCCCTCAGCAAAATGGGGTGGTAGAAAGGAAGAATCGTACATTGATTGAAGTTGCAAGAACGATGTTAAGTGAATCAGGTCTTCCAATGTACTTTTGGGCTGAAGCTGTCAATACTGCATGTTATACTCAGAATCGAACTATAATCAACAAAGACTTCATGAAAACTCCTTATGAGATTATAAATGAACAGAAACCTTCTATCAAATACTTTCATGTATTTGGTGCCCGATGCTTCGTGCTCAAGGATGTAGATGATCGTCGTGGTAAATTCGAGGCAAAAGCATATGAGGGTATTTTTGTTGGATATGGAAGAAGATCATACAGGGTGTATATCATTGATCAACACAAAGTAACTGAAAGTGTCAATGTTACATTTGATGACACTAAACTCCCTAGTATCCAAACTGAGGATCCTTCTGAGAAACTGAAGTTTGATGATATGTCATATTCAGAATCAGAACATGATCAAGAACCTGAGGTTGTTGCTGGTGAAGAACATGTTAATCATGATGATACTCAAGGTAATGGTGATGCAAATATTGGCAACAATGGAGATACCACTGCTACTGACGAAGAATCATCAAGTCAACCTGACAACAACTCAAGGGGTGATGCTGAAGGATCAACTAGTAGGACACAACATCCCAATGTGTTTCGAGGCGAATCATCAAGATCAAATCTTCCAAGACAGACTGTCTGGAATAAAGCTCATCCTTTTGAGTTGATTATTGGTGATCCAAATGTTGGAGTCAGAACTAGACGTGCTACTCAAAATGAATGTCTATTCTCAGGATTTCTTTCTGAGATGGAACCTAAGAAGATTGAAGAAGCACTGACTGATCCAGATTGGGTGATTGCTATGCAAGATGAACTCAATCAGTTTGAACATCAACAAGTCTGGAAACTGGTGCCTAGACCTACACACAAGAAAGCTGTTGGTACTCGGTGGGTATTCAAGAATAAACTAGATGAAGATGGTGTGGTTACAAGAAACAAAGCAAGACTGGTAGCTAAAGGGTATCTCAAGCTGAAGGCATTGAATATGATGAAACCTATGCTCCAGTGGCTAGACTAGAGGCCATCAGGATATTTCTCACATTTGCAGCATTCTCTAACTTTAAAGTTTATCAAATGGATGTCAAGAGTGCCTTTCTGAATGGAAAGCTGGATGAAGAGGTGTATGTAGAGCAACCTCCTGGTTTTGAAGATCCAGATCACTTGGATTTTGTCTACTTTCTTTTCAAGGCTATCTATGGTCTCAAACAGTCTCCGAGAAAATGGTATGACACTCTCTCTGAATTTCTTATTGAAAATAGCTTTATTAGAGGTGTCATAGACAAAACTCTCTTTTCTAAAAAGCATAAGAATGATACTATATTAGTCCAAGTCTATGTGGATGATATAATATTTGGGTCTACTAATGATAATCTCTGTAAGAGATTTGCTAAGTTAATGCACAGCAAATTTGAAATGAGCATGATGGGAGAGCTGAAGTTCTTTCTTGGATTACAAGTAAATCAAAGGTTAGATGGAATGTTTATTTGTCAATCCAAGTATCTCAAGGAACTCCTCAAAAAGTACAATCTAGAGGATTCTGCATCAGCAAGGACTCCGTCAACTACAGCTGTCAAGCTTGGACCATGTGAAAACTCCATTAAGGTAGATGTCACAAGCTACAGAGATATGATTGGCTCATTACTCTATCTTACTGCAAGTAGACCAGATATTATGTATGCTACATGCTTATGTGCAAGGTTCCAAGCGGATCCTAGAGATATTCATCTTGTTGCTGTTAAACAAATCTTGAGATATCTTAAGGGAACACCAAATCTAGGTATTTGGTACCCTAAAGAATCTGGTTTTAACCTTGTTGGATATACAGATTCAGATTACGCAGGAAGTGTTGTTGATAGGAAAAGCACCTCAGGGAGTTGTCAATTCCTAGGTAGCAGACTAGTCTCATGGTACAGCAAGAAACAACAAACAGTTTCCAATTCAACGGCCGAGGCTGAATATATTGCGGCTAGAAACTGCTGTGCTCAGATCTTGTGGATTAGGAATCAGCTACGGGACTATGGCTTTGTATTGAACAAAATACCTATTCTATGTGACAATACAAGTGCAATAGCCATCACCAACAACCCTGTGCAGCATACAAGGACCAAGCACATTGACATCAGGTATTATTTTATTAGAGAACACGTCATGAATGGTACTGTTGAACTATTTTTTATTCCAACAGAAGAACAAATAGCAGATATTTTCACTAAACCTCTTGATGAATCCACATTTACCAGATTAGTTGGTAAATTGGGTATGTTGAATAGCTTTAGTGATTAAACTTGTTAATATCTGAAATCTATTCTTGAATGAATTTACAAATGAATTTTTCATAAAAAAAATTCATTTGCAAATTTATTTTATCATATTTTCCATAATTCTTGCTTATTTACTATGTAAGTTTTATTATCTTACCTTATTTATTTATTCTACTTGTTAATTTTAATATCTCAGAATATTTTATTTTCTCTAAAAATATTTTTCTATGAATTTTATTTGCTAAAATTCAACAGAAATCTATTTTTGGAATAAAAGATAATTATTTCTGAAATATTTTTTTTGTTTGTATATAGATTCTGTAACTGTAAGTTTATAATTGTTTTATTACTAAAATGACAATCGGCAAGACAATTGAAATCGTCTTGCTGAAAGTCATTTCAGTATATATATATGTGATTAATTTTATGTTCAGATTAATTTTATATTGGCAAGACAATCGGTATGACTATCAATAGTCTTGCCAGTAATAAAATTTATATCAGTTATATTAGTTTTTATTTTGTACTGGTATGACAATCGGTATGACTATCAGATTTTCATACCAGTTATATTTTTAGTATTTATTTTTTATTTCCGTTTGCCTGGTATGATAATCGGGAAGACAATCGGTATGACTTTCCTCAATTGTCATACCAGTTGTCCTACTTAAGTTTTTTTTGTTTTATGATTATAATCAGTTCATTTTTTTTTTCAATTCCAACAGTCGTGTATTGTGTTTCTCTCTCTCTTCGATCTAATCGCCATTGTTGTCTTCTTGCTCGAGTTTTTACTCAGCACACTTTACTGTTATATATATACATATTCGTGTGTATACATACAGTAAGGAAATGCTGTCGATTTTTTTTTAAAAACTATTTTCACTTCGTTTTTTTGTTCCCTTCAAAATCAGTCTGTGTTTGTTTGTTTTTGGCTGTTTTTATTTAATTAATATTGTGTCTTGTGAGTTTGCGGAATCCTATATTGTGAGTTAAGAACATTAACGAGATACATTACTCTCTAAATTTTTCGGATATAATTAATTTAATTCGAATTATTAATTTTTTTTAATTCGAATTTTCTTAATATTATTCTTAAAATTCTGAAAGTGTGTGTTTTATTATAATTTTTAATGGCTCTCAATTTCCAAATTGTCTCGCATAATCTTGTTGGTTATTTTAATCCAGAAAAGTGTGATGTGGAAAAATTTAAGCCGTGGATTAGATTTTTAAATGACCATTCAATTGTTAGCTCTGCTATTAAATCAAATGTGCTATTAAATGTCGATCTGCTCAGACTGATTTGCACAACCTCTAATATGGCCGATGATTTTAAATCTTTTCATTCACCGTGGCAAACACACAGTATGTAGTTGATGAAACAGTCATCAATCGAGCGTTAAATTTTCCAATGGACAATTTCTGTAATTTACCCTCTGAAAATGATATTTCAAACGTTTTCCATGCTATTCACTATCAGGGGGTGATTAATTTAACCAAGTTGTCTAAATCCAATTTGGTTTCTGAATGGGATATTTTCTTCGATACATTTTCCAAAGTATTTGCCAACTGCACTAAATCCAACTTTCACAATATCACTTCCACTCTGCAGTATATTGGTCTTACGGTTGTTTTCAATCAAAGGATCAATTTTGGCAAACTACTTTTACCCATTCTTCTGAGACGTCTCACTACTGCTTTACGTGATCATTTTACAAATCGTAGGGTTTCTTGCTATTACGCTCGCTTTATCATGCTTATAGCAGAACATCTTCTCACACCTGAGCATAAGGCTCTTTTTGCTAACTCATCAGTAACTGAACCCCCTCCAGTAAGCAAAAAGATTTACACACGCCAAGACACAACTTTTAAATTCATGCAAGTTCCAGTACTTGTATCTGCTTTCATGGCCACTTACATTCCTTTTCCAATTTTCAATCTTCCCGGTCATGAACAGCAAGCTCAACCTCCAGTGGTTCCAGCCACCCAGGCTCAAATATCAGATGCTCTTCCACTGCAGGTAATAATTCTTCACTCTCAAACTATTCCTACTTCTGTTGAAAGACCCCCAGTGGTTGATAGGGCTGACCATGAAGTTGTAGAACCGCAGCTTCAATCCCAGGTCATAGAGCCAAACACAGAGTCACGACCTATCTCAACCTCTCCCCCACTGTCTAAAATGTTACCGAGAAGGTTAGTAGGAAGTAGTATGTTGTTGGATGTGAATGAACCCTCAGCTCTGCCTCCTCCCAAGAAAAGAAGAACATTTCCTGAGGCATCTGAAAGCCCATCCTTGTCCTCCCAACAGGACATGGACTTTGATATGGCCAGTGAACAGTTCCTAGAGACATTCTCTCAACAGGATGAATCTATTGAAATTCGCCATAGGGTCATGGCATCCTGTACTGAGTCAAGCACACTTCCATTACTCACAATGGAAGCATACAGACTAATAGATGATACTCAGGACACAGAGCGAGGAGTGCACATTAATTCGGTTACAGTGCCAGCCATAGTTACGGCACAAGAGCAGTCACATGCTTCTGAGGGAAAATCTGACTCTCAGCCACCTTTGATAGAGTCATTTTCTCCCCTCCCAGATCCAACACCTCTGGCTCCCTCACGGGATTCTCCACTCGCAGATTTATCTGGAGAAAGTGGAGGGCAACTCGGTCAATCTATCCCTGAAGCAATTCAGACATCTATTTCACATGAAAAGATAGATTTGATTGAGGATCGGGACTCGCGAATTCCCATTGCACCACCACTGACCTCTCTTGAAGAGGCTAGGGTGATCTCAAATGCAGGTACAGAAGAACATCAACAGGATGGCTCCTCACGAGCACTTATATTGAGAGATACACAAGCACGTGAGTTGAGTGAACCAAACAGGAGAGATACTCAGGTGAGCGCACACACAGACACAAACACTGAAAATCTGTTAGCTCAAATTGCTGCTCTGAAAGAACAACTTGCAAAAAGTCAGGCTGAGGCTCAATCATTCAAAGCACAAGTGGTTGAACGGTCTTCTTCTTCCACCTCTGTCAATAATCAGATGGCTCTCATCAGGATTGAGATATCAGATTTGAAGACCTCTGTTGTACCAAAACTTAACTCAATCCAGGCATCTCCAACTTTATCAGCTGAAGACATTTCAAACTTCTGCTCTCTCCATACAAGAATGACTTCTCTTGAAGACCTGGTTGAAATGAATCATTCGCCGGACTCCTCCAGATTTCTAAAGATAGAAACGGGCATGGAACATCTCAATGAAGGGATGAAGCACTTGTACTTCATGATCAAAAATTCTCACTACCCTAATGAAGAACAAAGGACTTTCTTTGAAGGGCCGTCTGGTGGAGGCTCAGGCTCTGGAGGTGATGGAGGTCATGGAGGGTCTAGAGGAAAGTCTGTAGAGGATTCCTCAATTAAGGGGGAGAAGAAAGGAAGAAGTGGAAAGGGAAAAGAAAAAGATTCTTCTGCTGGAGACACAGGGAAGGCTGATGATGTCTACTATAGTGGAGAACCAGTCTTGGAAGATAAAGATGGTTTTTTTGAAGCTGAGGAGTAAAGTGATTTTGGAGAATGGGAAGATGAAGCTCAAGTGGATCCTGTTTTTGAGAAAGAGTTTCAGCAGCAGTAGTCAGAGTTGAAAAGAAAAGAAGCTGAACTCAAAAAGGTATCCCAGATCATTGACATGAGGAAAAACATTAAACGAACAGAAACTCTTGAAAAGCAACGTCTTCATGACATTAAAGCTAAAGAAATGAGAAGAGATGTCAAACTGAAGATTGGTGAAAAATGGGATGAAGCTAAGAGAGTACTTGATATGCCTCAGCTGAGCACAAACAATGATAGGCAGTTTCTACATCTTCTTGACAAGCTGGAAATCTCTAATCCAAACAATGACATGTACATGAATGCTATCAAGACTAAAGTCTCAAGGATCACAGCTGCCCTTGACAGATCTCTAAATGAAATGAGCATATTTATATATTGTCAGAGCGAAGGATCTTTCAAGGTATCACTTCATCTTTTTGAGAATTGTTCTTTATCAGAGATTTGGGTACTTCTCAACAAAGTCAAAAGAAGCTCAAAATTGAATGAAGTTCTTCGAGAAAGGCTCAAAGAGTTTGCCAACAGGGCTAGTCCTCAAGTGGTCAACAATCCTCATCAGGTAAGATTCTTTAAGTCTGACTGTCTTCAAATCTGCCAGCTCGATTCACAATCTCTTAAAGACTACTCTGCTAAGCATCTTGTTTGGATGGAACATCACTTAAGAACTGCCGGATACTCATCCATGTTGAAAACTCAAGCTGCTGATCTGATTCAAGCTTATTGTGAAAAGAATATTAAAAGGTGCAATCAGTTCAAGAATAAGCTAAAGTCAGTTGGAGTTCAACCAGTCAGACCAGCCAGCTTCACTTCAGAAAAGGATCGTGTCTTTGACAAGGAGTTGTTTCAAGATTTGGAAGAAGGTGAATTCGAAAGGGAAGACAACTAAATTCAATTAGCTCAAAACTTAATGTAATATGCTTAGAGCTTTATGAATCAAGATAGACTAATATAGTTATATGTTCAGTCTAGAGGAACATCTATCTTGTATTCACTTGTAAATTTCTTTTGGAATCTGGAAAATGTTAAATATAATCTAGAGCTTTTCTGCTATTTACTTTGCATTAATGTTTATATCTTTTTCTTATTTGTTAGTTGAGTTATCCTCTAGGTATTTGTAGTTATTTTCTAACAAACAAATAGGGGGAGATTGAAAGGCATATGTCATAGCCTATTTGTTTATTCGAGGATTTAACTCAACTCAAATAAGGATGTAACAAGTAAATAGTGGCTCTATCGTCAGAGAGATCTCTCAAAGTAACATATGTCAAAGGATTAAGTAACATTGTTCATCTACAGACTTGAGGACTTAATTCACTGGAAGAAGCTCAAGAAATTGATCAAGCCTCGGTGATATAAATCAAGATTGTGGTTTTAATCAAGTGACAGAGATCTGGTCAGGGTATCACTTAATTACAGGGATTTAATCTGAAGATAATCAATACATGAAGAAACATCACAGACTGTACATCGAGTGTCAATATTGAAGTGGTGAAATAGATTCATAAGTTTCAGTGATTTTCAGAAGATTATCAAAAGAGTGGTTGCTGTTCTAGATTAGTATTAATTATCTATTAATTAATTAAGTCATATAATTTAATTAAGAAAATAAATTATATCTGCAAAGATTAATTTATTGATTAATTGAATTAATTGGTTAATTAATTCTGAATTAATATTATGCATTTTTCAGAAATGATTTTGAATTAATATTCAAAATTAAATCAGCAAGACAAATATTTGAACTGGTATGACAATTGGATTGTCATACCGAAAGTATTTCCAAGCCTTTTTAGATAGTCCTATCGAAAGTTCTACCAGTTCAATCGATTGTCTTACCGAAAGTTCTACCAGTTCAATCGATTGTCCTACCGAAAGTTCTACCAGTTCAATCGATTCTCCTACCGAAAGTTCTACCAGTTAAAAGGATTGTCTTGCTGAGCTAACAGGATTGTCTTGCCAATTAAAATCATAGGTTGATTGAATATAAAAGAGCAGCAACTGATTTTCAACAGACAGAGCATTGAATATCACAACAAACACTGAAGAACACAGAACAAAGAAAAAGCAGAGAACTAATTGCAATATCTCAGGACACTAATTTCTAGTATTTATTGTTAAATCTAAACCACTAGAAATCCTTCTCTTATTCTTGTGTAACTATCTAGCGGATCAAAATCCCTAGAACTTAATCTCAAATTGCATTTAGCATTTGATCCTTTTTATTTCAAAAATAAAAAAAGTTCATGTCGAATTTATTCTAGATTTGGAATAATTTATTTGAGATTAATCCCTTGTAAACGATACCGTTGTTGTAACACCTTTCAAGTTTAATAATAGTTTTATTTAACTTGAATTTTATTTCACTTTTTTATTCCGCATTTTATTCGATTAAACGGTATAGTTTGTATTCAACCCCCCCTTCTACAAACATATTGGGACAATGTATGGTTATCGCTCCCACAGAGACTGGTTTAGGTTAAGTTCAATTTATGCACCTATGCAACAATGTATGGTTATCGCTCAATGCTAAGACAAATAACAAATTGGGTTTTGATTAAACTATGAGATTATACTAAATAGCATTAACTAAGAGAATTAAGGTTGAATTACTTATATGAGACAAACATGGGATCCTAACTTCATTAAATACTTTATTCAATAGCCTTTTTGTTCTTAATCTTAGCATGTAATGGTGATTACACTAATCTATATAATACAAAACTATTAAACGCCAACTTTTTTTGTACGAATACCCTACTACCAAGCATCCACAAAAGAGATAGAAGTTGAGTAGACACCAATTATGCTTAGTTCTTATATGTCTATAAGAATTGAAAACATAACGCTTTAATGCACAAGTTATCTATAGTGATTATATAGGGCTAGTAACATGGTTAAAATTACCTACGAATCATGCATAACAATAACACATGAACCTATGCTAGCATGGCAAGTTCTAAACCTCTAAATTCACTGTCGCTTCAATAGAGATTAACACGCTATCTTATATGTTAGCTATGCACATAAGACGAATGAGCACAACCAATACTAGGATATCAATCAATCATCACACACTAAGGTATCGAAACAATTTAACTAAAGAAATCCATAAATAAATCCGTTAGAACCCCACGATAACGATTAGTTCATAATCGAACTCATCATCACCATGGGTTCCAATGAAAGCATGATAATAAACAATACAAGAGTACTAGGGTTCAAAGACAAATCGAAAACGAGCATCCAAGTATCAACTATATTAAAGAAAATAAATGTCTTCTTCTCCGTAGCCTTCTCGTGCTCTCTAGGTCTTCTTATTGCTCTATCAGGTCTCCTTGTTGTTAAAACGTCTTTTATTGTTATATATAGGCTCCAGGATGACCAGAACTCTCAAAATCTTCAATTTCGACTAAAATCAGGATTCTGGGGCAGAAACCGGGCGCGGGCGCTATTTTCGGGCAGCGCGCCCGCGCTAGAATAGTGTTTTCAGCAGCGCGGGCGCGCTGGTCCTGGCGTGGCCGCGTTAACATTCTGGAAAATTTCTGACAATTCTTCTTTTGGCCGTATCTTGAGTTCTGCTCTTCAGAATTAGGCGATTCAACTGCCCACGTGAATCTAACGAGATTCTCTACAATTTTAGAATGGCATAGGCTTCCAATTCTGATCGTTTTCACCATAATTATTTGAAAAGCTTCTTTCTTCCTTTAACTGATGCCTGGAATGCAATAGCACAAAAACACATCAAAAATACCAATAAATTGAGTCCAAAACACCAAATTAAGCTTGTAATGAAGCGTTCCAAGTAGATATAAAGTCAACTTATCAGTATATGCCCTTATCCTTGTGGCATGAAAGCTGAGGCCATACTTCCAAGCTGATCGAATAGAGGTCTGCACCGCCTGTCCCCTCAGGTACATTTTACATAAGCCAAAATTGTCAGGGAGAATGCTAAAGTGGGCAGTAGAGTTGGGATAATTCGATATGGAATATTTCCCTCACACAGCAATCAAGGGGCTAGCGTTTGTTGATTTCATACTTGAGTTTGATTCCGAGGTAGATTATAAGGCTATAGTGTTAGCAGAACCTTCCTCACAAGGAAATACCCCTGTCGAAGTGAGAGAAGAGTTCCCACACCCTTGGTGGGTCTTGCGTGTCGATGCGGCTGTGAATAATAGCATATTGTTTTTGGTTACCCTGGAAGGACATCATTTGATGAGTGCCAGTCACTTTAAGTTTTATGTCACCAACAATGATGCTAAGTATGAATAGGGTTGAGCATTCGGTCGGTTCGGTTAGAAACTAAACCGAACCGAATTAACCGAAACCGAATTTTTTTTTTTTTAAACCGAACCGAACTTATGTATAAACTGAACCAAAAATCGAACCGAAATATTTCGGTTATTCGGTTCAGTTTTTCAAAACCGAAATATTTGAAAATCAAGTACTAATCACATATACATACACATACTTACATGGATAATAATTAAAGAAAGTGCACGATAGGCTGATGAATCTCTAATATCTAATTAACAGTTATTAATTAATGAAGAATATGAACAATCTTTTGTACTCAAAATTGGATCGGCAATTGGAGATTACAAATTGAGTTATCGGAGTCCACCAGAACCTGTCGGAGCCGGATGCACATGCACTGTTAGATTATATTGGCGAAGATAGTACCTGGGGTCTGGGAGTCGTGAATAAGCTAGACTACTACTACTTAGTATTAAACTATAAGTAATATAATTAATAATTAATATATAGTATATTGTATATTATATAAGATATTATTTAAATATATATAGAAATATAATTCGGTTAATCCGGTTTAACCGAACCGGTATTTGAAGAAACCGAACCAAACCAAATTTATTTCGGTTAAAACTGATAAACTTTAATAACCGAAATTTAGAAAAAAATATAAACCAAACCGAACCGAAACTATCCGGTTCGGTTCGGTTTTTCGGTTTCGGTTCAGTTTTGCTCAGCCCTAAGTATGAAGCACTAATCAATGGCCTGAAGATAGATTTGGAAGTAGGGGTCATGAATTTGATACCTCAGAGCGACTCAAAGTTGGTAGTAAATCAAGTCAATGGAGGATTCTAGGCCCGAGGTCTTCGAACTGAGTTATATATGAGATGTGTGCAGCGCTTGCTTATAAGATTTGATAGCGCCAAGTTGGAAGGCGTGCCAAGAGAAGAAAATAGAAATACGGATGCCTTGACAAAAATGGGCTCACAGATGGACAGCGTGTTGCTAGGGCAGATTCCCTTGGGAATTCAAAAAATTCCAAGTATTCTAGAAATAAGTGTGTTTCAGATGTAAGAGATCCCACAAGAGACTTGGATGACCCCTATTCACAATTATATCCGAGCAGGGACTTTGCCGGAAGACAAGCTACAGGCTCGACACCTTCATTATCAAGTTGTGAAGTACGTTGAGTATGATGGGGGTGCTATATAAGAGAGGGTTTAATCAACCGCTTTTATGATATGTAGATCTGGAAAAAGGAAATTATATTATGAGAAAAGTACATGAAGATATTTGCGGTAACCACTCGGGGGGTGGTTCGTTGGCATTAAAGGTACTTAGACAGGCATATTATTGGCCAACCATGAAAGAAAATGCTTTCAAGTTTGTTAGGGCATGTGATTGTTGCCAACGATTTTCTAATTATTCAAAAGCCCCAGCAACATCCATAACTTCGTTGGAAAGTCCCTGGCCTTTCGCTATGTGGGGAATTGACCTCATTGAAGAACTTACCAAAGCCAAGGGGGTGTGAAGTATGCCGTGGTGGCTGTTAATTATTTTACAAAATGGGCGGAAGCTATGCCGTTGGCCACAATCACGGCTAATAAAATCAAAGATTTCTTCTTCAATTCTATAGTCTGCAGATTTGGTATTCTGTATAAACTCATATTTGACAATGGGAAGCGATTTGACAGTAAATAGTTGAGAAAGCTTTGCGAAGACTTGAACATTAAGAAAGATTTCGCTGCAGTCTGTCACCCACAAATTAATGGCCAGGCTGAGGCCATAAACAAGATCATTAAGCATACTCTAAAGGCCAAGCTGGAGGAGAAAAAAGGAGATTGGCCAGAGCAGATACTAATGGTCCTTTGATCTTATAATACAACTCCAAGGTCGACTACGGGTGAGTCCCCTTTTATGCTAACCTACGGGTATGAGGCTATGATCCCCGTAGAAGTGGGAGCATGATCATTGGGAAGGGATTTATTTATCGAGGAGGATGCAAAGGTTAATCAAAGGCTCCACGTGGATTTGCTAGATGAAGCCAGAATGAATTCTCAATTGAAACTTGTTGCAAATCAGCAGAGAATTGCAAGGTATTTTAACAAGAAAGTGAAGTCTGTACCTTATAAGGTGGGATATCTTATTTTGCCAAAAGTCATGCCAAATACTAAAATAGCTCAGTATGGAGTGCTTGGAGCTAATTTGGAAGAAGCATATAGGGTCAAAGCTATACTTTGGAAGGGGACTTATCGCTTGGAATATTTGGATAGCAAGCTCATCCCTCGAGCTTGGAATGCAGAGCACTTGCAAAAGTATTATCAGTAGGGTGCGACTTTGGCCCCCCACTTCTATGATTGATTTTTATGTAATACACTAGTAGCAAATAAATTCCTTCTATCCTAGGGGGTGGTATGTATGACTATGAACTTTGGAACTAGCTGAAGGATAAAATTTTCAAATAATTTCCCCATAAGGCATAATAGCCATGGGACTCGTGTAATTTTTACACTAGAGTATATTATCAATAAAAGAAGAAAAGTTACTTTAGTTGTTTGTTTGTCTAAGTACTTGCGCTCTTATAAGATAAGGCGCGCCCTGTTTGGTGGGCGTGCCTTAGTGATAATAATTTGGGAAAAGCTGTATTAATTTAGACTACACAAACAGAAAGGTATCCATGTTATGGTATTTCACTTATAATATTTGAAGTCCATATATATATATTAAGGGATGTGTACAACCTACAGATTATAGGTAGGCGCGCCCTCTGAATGAGGATTTGAAAAGAATCCTGATATAAATATCTGCTAAGTTTGGAGGCGCGCCCTAAAGGTAGACGCGTCATAATCAAACTTGTCTGCCAAGTCCAAAGTTATGACTATAATATAAAGCAAGATAGTGACATCAATCTGACTTGGAAAATCAAGGTTCACAATAGATAAAATAACCAACAGTAATGTAGCCATAATGAGGCACCCCTTTTCAAAAGTCGCTTCAAAATAATATCACGTTCTAAGTTTACCTACAGTTGGAATATCAGAGCACGCCCTGATAATGGAGGCGCTCTAAGTTTTTATACTTAGAAAATTTTACTTAAAAGACATCAGAGAAAAAATAAGAAGCATTAAATGGGCATAATTAAAAGCAAAAGTAATGGAAAGTATAGTCTTACAACTATGCACAACATCAAAAGAGGGCTGGCTCCTCAAGGTATTAAAGGATTTAGTTCAAACAGGATTTAAAGGTAGCAGAGAATCAAGGCGCGCTCTGGGTATCATCAGTTGGAGGAATTGACTGAAGGGGAATAGAGGTATCAACTTCAGGCATGTCTTTGGGCGCACCTTCCTCTTCTTCTAGCCCTAGCTCAATTCTTCTTTCTTTGATTTCTGCTGCATACTCTTTCTTTAATTTCATCATCTCTGCAATATTTTCCTCGCCAAACATTTCAAAGATATATTCAGGGTCGTTTGCCACGAACCCAATCCTGTAGAAGTGGAAACCATTAACAAAGGCTTCATCTGTTGCTAATCTCCTCTATTCCATCCAGCCATTCTTCTCCTGGTCCACAAGATGTTCCCCTCTTAGTTTTGTTTCCGCAAGCTCTGTGTGGAGAAACTCAGCCTCCTTGTTGGCAATTTCAAGTTGAGAAGTCAAGTTTTCCACTTCTCCTTTGAGAAAAGAGATCCGAGAGTCTTTTTCTTTGATGTCCTTAGAGTGAAGAAGGTCCTTGTCCTTGAGATTATTTTGGAGGATAATATTATCTCCCTGTAAATGCTTCAAACACGCCTTATCCTCCAAGATTTGATCCATGGCTTGAAGGGAATGAAACATTAGCTGACAAGAGGCTTTAACCGAAGCCTTGATGGATTCTTCTAAGCTCATTGATTGTGACTGATTGACTTCTTGATCAGTAACATAAGCACAACCCAAAGGGCCAAGATGGTTGAGTGCTGTTGTGGAAGAGCCAGAGGGCGCGCCCTCTGTTCGGGGCCTCTTGGACGTGCCCTATTTTTCAGTTAAATCTACCACCGTCCTTTTTGGGACATGGGTAGGTTGGAGAACAGAAGGAGGAGCAAGAATTGGTGTTTGAGCCTTTGGTGTATCTTTTTTTGGCGGTTTGGACTTGGATTTGTCGCTAGGACGCGCCCCAAATGACTTGGGAATTCTAGGAGGAGCCATTTCTGCATAAAACATATGAAAAACATTAGTAAACATAGTGAAAAGGCATGCCTAGAGTTTAGGGCGTGCCCAAACAAGATTAAAGTTGCTATTAAATAAGTAATACATGTGTTTATGATACATAAAAGTAGCAGATAAATGCAAATACAAGATGAGTAAAGTACAATGTACAACGTATGAATAGAGGAACTAAGGCAACAATAAATGAAATATAATGAGGGCGCATCTTACAGGCAAGGGGCGCCCCAACAGGTACTATCAATATTCTAACAAAGAGGAGGGTCATTTTGAGCGGTATTATCCTCATCCTCTTCTTCATCCTCCTCTTCATCACTGTCAACTTTTACAACACGAGTGAGGGGGACGCCTTTCCTAAACTCCGTGTACCTATATTTAGTCCCGACATGATCAGAAAGTATGCCAACTCACATTAGGTTGGACTCTGTAACGAGCGTCTTCAAATTCCATTTCTCAGCATCAACCTTGAGTACGGCTTCTGCCCTTTCTTTGGGCAGGCCCTCAAGCTCTCGCACAGAAGGCTTGTCTGGTGCAGAAGGGAAGAATAACATGAGAATAAGAAAAAAAGTTGAAAATTAAAAGAAGGCTTCAGCCTCAGAAGGCTTGTCTGGTGCATAAGTAAAGCGCGCCCTTACTTGGATCTATACTGAACTAAATTCTAATTCTAGGAACATCTTATAAGTAGAAGAAGCTGTATTTCCATCCCTTCTCGTGTCTAACTTTCCATGATGAGAAGCCCTTCTTGTTATGCTGCTTTTCCACAACTAGATAATAGTAACCATGATAAGACTTTCTGAGGCTGAAGAAATGGCTAACTTCTTCCATAGAAGGTGCAGAGAATCCTAGATCCATGTACATAATGTACAGTGCAAGAACAAGTTTGTAGTTGTTGGGAGATAATTGAAGGTGGGCCAGATCATATAACTCAATCACATCCCTCAAGTAGGGATGGAGAGGTGCGCCCACACCTAAAGACACTAGCTTTGGGCTTGTGACCATTCTGGGGATCCTGAAATTTTTGCCATAGTTAAAGATGTGGGGGCGCATCATACTAAGAGGGCGCGTCCATATACCTTCCATGTCATAGAATTCCATTAACCATTCTAATTTCTCATCTGAGCAGTTAGATGAATGCCCCACGCAGAAAAATTTCCCCTGCTCTATCCTAAAACGTATTTTCACGGCCTCAGTACATACTTCATACTTACTCCAGTCTAAATCTACCTCACTGTCAGAGATATCCCAATGCTCAAAAGAGACAAGAGAAGGTGCGAGAGAGTTTGAAAATTGATAAATATCCTTATCAAAGAAGTTTGCTTCTTCCCTGAGTTCAGAAGAATCTTTATTAGGTGCGCCCTCAGAATTAGGAGAGGTGGGCGCGCCCTCATTAAGCTTGGGGAGATTGATTTGTAGGAAACTTTGGATGGGCCTGCACCTACATTAACTCCAATCTCAGTGCTTCTATACCTATATGCGTTCAACCCCTCTAGCCAGTCATCATCATCAAATTCTGCATTAACAGGAGTAAGAGACCTTTCTTTTTGAATTAGTTTTTGCTTGCTTCTCTTTTGAGCTAAATGAACATTGTCCATAGAAGAGTTGTTTAAAGAATCTGCCATCAGTGTGCCTTCCTTAGAGTCTTGAACAAGGCGCGTCACTCGACGTAAAAACTCGGGAGTATGATGAGCATTTGGGGGTTGTGGGTCAAAGTAAGAACTGGGAGAAGAATATATCCCAAGCTTCAAAAGAAATTCTTTGAAGAGATGAAATGGAGAAGACGCGCCCTCGTCTTCCATCTGTCAAAATAAAAGGAAAAAAAAGTTGTTGAGGGCGCGTCCAAAAGAAAAAATAAAAAAAATAGCAAGGGAGAAAGCACGTCCTGAATAAAGTTACTTTCATGTTACGATAATGATATAAAAGTGGTTAGGGCACGCCTTAAGAAAGGAAGGCGTGTTTAGGTTTAAAGTCTTAGGGAATGGGTATCAAAAATAAGATGGCGCGCCCTATGACTCTGGCGTGCCCTAAAGAAATTGTTCGAAATAATGAGTTCATTGCTCGTGAAGGTGACACTACGCCGTAGATGGCTTTTAGCAAAACCAAAACTGTGTTGCTATAGACCCCTAAAAATGTTGTCATAGGCAAAAAGAGGTCTATTGCGACACTTTTTCGGTGTTGGGTTTAAGAACAAGTGCAGTGGACAAGCCCAAGTCCACTGCCATTTCCTCCTTTTTGAAGCCAAGTAAGCAAAACATAGGCCTGGTAAGTTAATTGGCCAACTAGCTCCAATGCAAAGCCCAAGTCCAACTTTTAGTAGGTCCTATTTAACTATTATTTAATTAGTTTAATATAATTTTTGATTTGTAATATAATTAAGATATATATATATAAATTTAAATGATAAGATCTAATTAATTATTATTTAATCAGTTTTATATAATTTTTAATTTGTAATATAATTAAGATATAAATAATTAAGATATATATATATATATATATATTTAATCTTGATTTAATTAATAATGAAATAATTTAATAAGAAATAAAAAGATTAAAATATGAAAATAAGATTGAAAATAAAAATTAATTTTTATTAAAATACATTACTTAATTAAAATGAAAATATTGTAAGAACATGACAATTTAAAATATTACATCTGAAACAAATTAACCACCATTATGGAGCATTGTGATATGCTCAACCAGATCGGATTGTAGTTGACGATATTTCTGCCTGTCACGAAGTTGGATAATCCTTCCGATATATATTTCATAAGAGGCTAAAGGTTCTTCGCCTATGTTTGGAGGTGGTAAGCCATCGGTTGCATCATCATAAGATGGTAAAGGGCCAAAGGGAGTGGCGTATGTGTCTCTCTCATCCTCAAAGATCATATTATTTAGTATAATACACGCTCTCATTATCTTAGCGAGATCTTCTTTATCCCAGAATCGTGTTGGACCGCGTACAATTGCAAATCGAGATTGTAACACGCCAAATGCCCTTTCTACGTCTTTTCGTTGACCTTCTTGATATTTAGAGGACAATTTTCTCTTCTCACCCTGTGGGCGTGGAATTATTTTCACGAACGTAGCCCATTCAGGATAGATTCCATCGGTTAGATAGTACCCCATGTTATAGTTGTTACCAGAAATATTTTAATTTACCTCAGGAACACGACCTTCTAGTACATCATCAAATATCGGTGACCGGTCTAACACATTTATGTCGTTATTAGAACCAGCAACTCCGAAAAATGCATGCCATATCCAGAGGTTCGATGAGGCAACATCCTCAAGCAATATTGTTGGAACTCCTTTATGACCACTCATGAACATCCTTTTCCATGCTTTAGGGCAATTTTTCCACTGCCAATGCATGCAGTCAATACTACCCATCATTCCGGGAAAACCGCGAGCCTCTCCCATTTTTAGGAGACGTTGTACATCATTTGAGTTTGGCTTTCGCAAATATTCACTATCAAAAACTAAAATAACATTGGTGACAAATTTTTCAAAGCATTCAATTACAGTGGACGTACCAATGCGCACATAATCATCAACTACATCTGCTCCAATTCCATATGCCAATATACGTATGGCCGCCGTATATTTTTGTAAAGGTGATATGCCCTTTCTTCCCAATGCATCAACCCTCTCCTAAAAATATGGATCAAAATTTGAAAGAACATCCACAATTCGAAGAAACACGTGTCTTCCCATTCGGAACCATCGTCGGAATGTATCTAGAGGGTATATTGGATTTTGAGCAAAATAATCTCTCTCCAAACGTTCATGACCCCATTCACGGTCTCTGCATATCACTCGTTCAGTCATGGTTGATGAGCCTTTTCCATAGATTTGGTTGAATAGCTCGATGCGACGATCCTCCAGTGAATTATCAAAAAAAACTCTTCAATAAATTCTTTAGACACATCAGAGCTCTCATCTATAGTATATATTTTGATTGTATTGTGAATGAATGAAGAAAATGAGTTAAAAACTATCACAAAGAACAAACATGTTATATAGGAAATAAAAGGAATAAAAGGAAACGGCTAGTTCCAACTAAAAATAAACAATATCTAAATTCCAACGGCTACTTCCAAATAGAAATAAACAAAAACTAGCTTCCAAGAACTTATTCCAAACAGAATCAAACAAACAACTAGCTTCCAACAACTAATTCCAAATAAAAATAAACAAGCAACTAGTTTCCAACGGCTAGTTCCAACCGCGTCTTGATTTGACTTCCTCAATCATTTTGGCATGAATCTCTCGTTGAGCCACATCATTATACTAGTATCAAGCATAAGAAGTTGCATATCTGATTCATTCTCTTTCCTAGCCTCCTCTTTTTTCTTAAGCTCATTGAACTCTGCCATTAGATCTCATCTCCTGCATGTACTAGCTTTTATTTCTTCATACTCTTTTTTCTTAAGATCATTAAACTCTGCCTTTCCTTTCCCCTTCCTCTTAGTTGTTGGTGTTTCATTCATCAATGATGAGTAGTTCCCAGAATCACTTAATTTAGTTCTCTTTGCACTTTCACTATTTGTTCCAATGCTTGTCTCTTTAGGCTGTCTCTACTTAGGATGTCTCTTTAGATCATTCCAATGCTTTTCAAAATTGGGCTTCTTATTGTATTTATTTTTATGCAAATCATGAGATGTCGCAATCATGTTCTCTAAAGTTGTATCACTCCCCATTTTTCGCCCAGCTTCCTCATAACACGCTCCATATCGATGAGCCCCTTCATTTATTCGTTGTCACCTTTTTTTGATAGCTATTACCCCTCTTTTGATAAGACCGAGATTACTTTATTCACAATAATTACGAATTCGATCCCAAAATGCTTCACCTTTATTATCTGCCCCAATCAAGGGATCAATCGACACATTCAACCATGCGCTAATTAAGAGTTTATCTTCAGTCCAAGTCCACTGGGTTGCACCTCCTCGTGGGTCATTCAATTCATTGACATCATCATTTAGATCAATAATATTCGTAGTATCAAAAAAAAAATTGTGAGTATGGAGAATTTTGATTATTTGTAGGGGTTTGTTGATTTCCTAAATTTGGATGTGAAAATTTTGAACCGTATGGAAATTATGAATTTTGAGCATAGGGGTAAAAAGGATTAGGAAATGGGAATTGAGAATTTAGCATTTGAGGATTATAACATGGATTTTGCGGGTTTGAAAATTGAGAATTATCGATATTTGTATTTTGGGCAAACGGAAAATAAGGATTCAGAAATGGATACGGAGATTGGGTGTTCGAAGATTGAGAATTCGAGTTTGCGTTTTGAGGATTTGAACATGGATTTTGATGGGGATTCATTTTTCTCTAGAAATAATTTTTTAGGAAAATAAAATGAGAAGTGTGAAAATTTTATATTTCTAGGAGAAAATCTGAACGTTTAATATATAACGTTCACTACCTTTTTTTTCAAAACGGTAACATAACCGTTGGTTGAAGTACATGATTTGTGAAAAAATTAATAAAATAACATAAAGATGCTAAAAATTTGCAGAGTGGGTGGAGTCTCTAACTTGGATATGCCCAAGTTTTTCTTTTCTCTCCAGCGTATGTATAGTTGCCCAGTTTCTCTCTCTCTCTCTCTCTCTCTCTCTCTCTCTCTCTCTCTCTCTCTCTCTCTCTCTCTCTCTCTCTCTCTCTCTCTCTCTCTCTCTCTCTCTCTCTCTCTCTCTCTCTCTCTCTCTCTCTCTCGCGCTCTCTCTCTCTCTCTCCCGCTCTCTCCCTCTCTCCCGCTCTCTCTCTCTCTCTCTCTCTCTCTCTCTCTCTCTCTCTCTCTCTCTCTCTCTCTCTCTCTCTCTCTCTCTCTCTCTCTCTCTCTCTCTCTCTTCCACCTGGTGAGTTGGGCAGCGCGATGTACTTGCTCTAAGGCAGTCACTATAGGTATCTAACCTTACATCACTGTTAATCTATGGTAACACAACAAAATATGTTGCTATAGATATCAATTGCAACAGGATTTTCAGAGTATAGCAACACATATTTGGTGTTGCAATAGGTATACTAACTGACAAAAAATGGGGTTCACATGGTGGAACCCCACATCAGTAGTTTTTAAAATATTCATATTTAATAGTTTTTTTTGTTTATTTTTTTTTAAATTTTATAAATAAAATATTAATTAGACAAATATTTATATCCAAGGTATAAAACTCAAATTAAATTAATATATATAAAACTCATGAATCATTATAAAGAGTTGAACCAAATTCTATAAAATTTACATTCTACTATCAATAAGAACTATAACAAGTTCTATAAAAGTACACGTTCAGGTACATATCAAAAACTAATTACTATACAGTCCCGACTTCAAAATTAGTATTTAATTAAGAGTAACCCGATTTTACTAGCATTATGAAATATCAACTCATTTCCTGGAAAGCGCCTTTTAGAGGAAGTCCAACAGGAGCTTCTCCTTTCAAAGCAGCAGCCTGTCAAAATAAGCATAATGAGATTAAAAGGAAAAAACATATGCAGAGCAAAACTATATCAACTTCGTCAGTATTGTATAATGAGAATTAGAAATATGGACTATAGATGTTCTTAATGAACAACCGGATGTAATAAGGTGCAAATCAAATACTAGAAGTCATACAAATGCAAGGATTTTATAGGAGTAGAAACACCTACAATGACAAAATTACAAGGTTGAAACATTGATTGCAAGAAGTATGAGGTAGAAACAACACCAGCCATATTGAAATTGAAGAAACGTCTTTTTCTACACATTATATCTCCATAATTCTGTAGATGAACAAAAATGGGCATTGCAAACTAATTATTTTCTTGTCTGATTAGTGATCAAACCCTCATCTACTGTTAGCCAGGACAACAAATAGGATAGACAAATTACTTGTATCTCGTTAAAAAGGACAACATAGTTAAGTATACAATAGAAAAATAGTAATTCAGATGTTTATGCCAGTCATATATTTAGAATTGGTAAAGATGACACTTGGTATAGTTTATCACTTTTATGAAAACATGCGGATCCTTCCACTTACTAGTTAACTACAAAACATATTCAACATAATGTACTTATAATATCTCAGAAGTGGCACAGAAGCCCATTTTGAAAACCATCTAACTAAAAATACAACGTCACACTCCCTAATTGTCATGTAACATTTCTCAGTTTTTGTGTTGCAACTGCCACTCTCTGCACCTGCATATGGATCAATAGTGACATTTATGACAACAGGCTTCCGTGCAGAAAAATATTCAATAAGGGTTGATTTAAGTTCATCAGGTGTCCCAACCAGATAACCTTTCCCCCCAAAAGTTTGAATTAAAACATGATATGCAACACTAGGTAAAAAGAAGTGGGAGCTGGATAATCTTTAAAAGGCCCAGTGATGTAGACACCATTTGATGCTGCAATTTATTAGACTATATAATTGCATTAATATGTGCAATTTAAGAAAATATGAGATTACCTGAATAGATCTTTCCTCTTCAGAATTTCATTCCACTGAATAAAACACAACATTTATTCCAGATAGTTGTTGTAAAGCAAATAGGGCTGACCCAAAAACAATTGCATATGAAAAGAGTAAAAAACAAATCACTTCAGATAGATTACATAAAAACATTATTTAGGTCATGATAAATTTGTAGCAAGACTCTTGTCAATATATTCTGCGTGTTATCATTAAGATTGGTTGGAAATTATTGGACAAAATGCAAAGAACATATATACCTTCCTTCCGTATCATAGACATCACTATCACTCTCATGTTTGGCCATACTGATATTCTTTATCTCTATTGGAAACAACAGAGAAGAATATTTTCCCTGCAAAAAAATACTATCACTAATCAATTCACAAAAACCAAGAATATGATCCCATTTTCTTACGTACAATCTATTATGATCGTATTGTTGATAGAATAGGAACATATAGGTCCAAAGGAGATCTTCTTTCTATCAACAACGGTCTTGGCCTTGCGAACATAATCTAAAGGATCATCTAGTACAACAACTGTAATCGGAGTTATAACAGAAGTAACCAGGTTACCCCACTTCACTTTCGACTCCATTTTCATCATCTCAGACAATGGCTGTTTGAAGACAAACACATTAGCATTTTCTTAAAAATGCATCAAAAGGAAAGACTAAACATCTTAAATATTTTGTGAATTTACCAAAAGTATTGGGGATAGTCTAATATTAAATGCCAGAAGTGCTCAGAGACGAGCAATTGCTGGCAGATTCTTGTAATTTTCCCTTGTTACATCTTGCCCCTTTCCATTCCCACAAGTAACTGGTGCTAAACAATACAATGCTACTTAAGATTAGGAATATACTCGTTGTGTTAAACATAGAGATGGGAGTTAAATTGTATGAGTACTCGGCTAATTGAGCAAACTTACCATATTTCCTATTAAGATAGCGAGACAGGGCGACCATTGTTATTTCTAGCAAGACATCATTAACAGTCTGAAACATCATCAACAATCAAGTCCGCACCCAATTTCACGGAATCCTAATCACCAAACCATAACTACTTAATCATGAAAAACATTGTATTGTTGTATTGCATTTGTAAGAGTATATATAACAGGAAAATTATGGCAATATATATTGTTGAACCAAAACTTTGATGGCTAAGCCCTTAAAAAATTCCGTTTAGATATTGAATATATAAATTTATTCATAAAAATGTGTGTATCCACAAACACGACGCATGCTTACAAATATATCTCGAAAAGTTTCCCAAGGGTATACGAACTACAAAGGAAGTCGAAATCAAGCATCTGCTGGATAGGCAGCTGCTTGAAATTGTAAACAAAAAAGACTATAAGCTCAAAACCCATAATTATATCCGCATCAATTCAAAAAAACATAAAATCGACAACCAAATCGTCATTAAACCTAACCAACCAAAATCGAAAATCAAATTAGTCTAGCATACCCTTGAATTAAATTCAACCTCACCTCGAAGCCTAATTTAGATAGAGAGAGAAGGCGAGAAATTAGGGGCCAGTGAGTGAAGAAGGAAGGAGTGAGGCGAGTTTTTCAAAATGAAACGAAAGTGAATCCCTAAAATTATTTCCCTTTCATTTTGTCTGAATATTTCACTTCTCACCTCTGTCTATCTGTCTAAATTTAGCGGCCAATCCAATTTTTCAGCAGCCCAGCCCATATCAATTCATTTTTTAATTTTTATAAATTTAATAATGTTCTCTAAATCATATATATTATGAATATTATCATTAATTTATTTAATTAATTAATTTATGAAAAAGTAATAGTACTACAAGGTATTATTTTTATAAAATATTTTACTAATATCAAGTAATTTTTTTATTTTATTAAATTAATTATAAAAATATTTCATTTAATTTTAATTATAATAAAATATGTCAATTTCTACAAATATAAGAATAATTTGTTTATATTTTGGGCTTTCACTTTCCAAGAAACTCTACAAACTATTTTATTCAAATATACTACTTTTCAAGATAAATTTAATTTTAAATTCAAATTAAAAAAAAATCAACTACTTATGGCAACACGGTCTATATGTTGCAATAGAGAAGACATCTATGTCAACACCAAAGATTTATTGAGTTATTGCAACATGTTATTATGCCTATCACAACACCAAAATCCGGGTGTTGTGATAGGGCCATAATTTCATACCTTTTGTAACATTTTCTAAGGTAACACCGGGAAAAACGTGCAAATAAGTCATTTATGGCGTAGTGTGAGTAGACGCGTCGTAATCCTAAATTAGGCGTAATTTACTCCGGATTAGCGGTTGATATTCTAAAAACATAAATTTGAATTTAAAATCTTAAAATTTTGGATCTGAATTGATATATATGAACTATACATACATATACACACACAACAGTTGATTGAAGAACACATAAAACAAACAAGGAAGATGAACAGTTATAGTCTAAATATGTCTATTATACTTGATAAAATTGAAAAGGAAGTGAAGAATCATTTACCTTTGTGCTTAATTAAAGGATTGGCCGGATAAATTTGAAAAAAAGATAGAGAAAAAGGCTGATCCCGAGCAAAAAATGATCCCGCCGGTGTTGATGTTTTTAGAGAAAAGGGGAAAGTAAAAAAGGAGAAAAAGTAAAAGTAAAAAGTAAAATAATGAAAAGTTACTTGTATTTATAGCTGAAAAAGACGCGGGACAGCTGTCAATCACGTCCATCACGTCGATCACGATTCTCGAGAAAGAAGGAACCATTTTTAACCGTTGGAAATCCAGAGGACGTGCACTCTTGAAGGCGCACCCTATCTGATAATTACAGTTATTCGAATAAAGACAAAACATTGTGTTTCAGAGGCGCGCCTTGTTGAAGGCACGTTCCTGTAAAGTAATATTGATGATACATGAGTTTATACAAATTTTAAAGGACAGGAAATTCCAATCCCATTTTCAATAGCATATGGAATTTTAGGGGTAGTTGTTATGCCAAAAAATTGGTATAAACATTATTTGGGTTAAAATCAGATAGATTGGTCAAAGTTGAGGTATGTACGCCTAAAATTAAGGAGAAGACAAGACAAGTTTCCTTTCTTCCAAAGGAATAGGCACGCCCTGCGTATTGGTTGGTTAAAGGATTGTTGGTTGAATGCACTCTGTGAATATTGACTGTGGGCTCTCATGAGAAGAGGGAGGGAGGCGCGCCCTGTTGTTGAGAAGAAAGCTTTTAGTGATTCTTTGAGAGAGTTCTTCACTTGTGGAGGATATTAGGGCGCACCCTAAGTAGAAGAGATAGGTTGCATATGGATTTCAGCATGGTTACTTCGACGGATTCTTTGGATGATTCGAGGAAGATGGAGATTATTATTACTAACCTATTTGATGCAGGTACTCTATTTAAAAACTCCTTCCTGTAATGCAACCACCGGAAGGCGGTGTCCGTGGTCAAAGACCTCCGGGGCTATGTCTGGATGGAAGGCCTCCTCATGTAGTCAATGAATGTCCTCATTGGGGATGTGGGGTAAATTCTGATGTGTGCTTTGGGAGCTCTATCTCTGTAGTCAACAGGTGTCCTCGTTAGGAGACTTCGGTGTATCCTGTACTTTGCACCCAAAAGCTTGGGATCACTTGTCCTGCAATCTGGTAGGGGCTCCTTATCCGGGGGACAAGGAGGCGTCCAACATTTGGGGTGAACCATGACTATACCTGCATCCACGGATTAAAGAAACAGCTGGTAGCGAAGGGTTATCCTTGGCCAGGGAGATGTCTTATCCGTGAAGTCTCGAAGTCGCGGATGAGCCTTGGGCCTTTGTGGTTGGGCCTCATCGGCGGACAATCCTAAAGCTAGTAGAAGACGATTTCCAGTAGGTTTCCTACTGGGTTTCGGGACAAGAGATCTAAGCTCATTAGGTTCTTAATCCCCAAGAACTACGTTGGCTTGATTCCCTATAAATAGGGATACGTAGGCAAATTGCAAGGGGTGAGAAGCGAGAGCACAAAGGATTCACCACTAATCCTAAGCAATCTCACCCACCAATAATTAAAAAATACCAAACACTGTTTATAAAATCTGACGGTTACTGTTCACGTTTTTCGACGAATAACCACCGTTACAGATCTTGTTTTCGTCTACGAACCTTAAACTTTGTTACTAACAAATTCCTCCGTTAACAATTAAAAATAATAATTATTCTGCAAAAAATGATCAATTTTAGTCGATTGAATATTGCACTTTCATTTTGGTATTTTAATTTGTGTAAGATACTCCACTAGTAATTGAGTATTTCATATATGAAATATTAGAGTGACAGTTGAGTATCTGGTATAATATAAATACTTGATTAAGAGTTAGGTATCTATGGGCTAAAATTGTCAAATTTTTCAGAAATTGACAATTTTTATTATTTTTATATAAAAATAGGTTAAATTTATACTTCATCCCAAACAATGCCCGGATCGCAGGAATACAGTTAATAAATTTGGTGAGGGGGTAGGGTGGCCTGTTCCACTTGAATGGGTTGTATAAAAAATGTATAACTGAAACACAAAAATCCTGTTGGATTCTATAACCACATGCCCACATGTTATGTTTCCTAGCCGTTGTGCTCCTCAATCCACAATTTATTTACAATTTATTTTTTCTGTTCTGTTCGCCATAGTTTCACTCTATTTGTTTATTCTGCCTTTATCATTGTTTACACTTGATGAGCATGAATGAGTAATTGAATGTATTTTAAGATTTCGTTGTTTATTCTCAACCATGTCACCCATTTTTATTAAGCAGTCCTGGGTGTTCGCTGTCCTAAGATAAGCAAGGAACATGGAAGTTGACGTGTCAATCAATGGTCTTGAACCAGAACGACATGGTTACTTATTCATCTTCCATTGCAGAACATTAAGATGGTATGACAGAATCAGATGTGATGGCTATTGCTTAATGCATTTAGCCTAAGATTGAAGATCTAACCTCAGTTCTCAGGTGTTCAGTGTATCTGCAAGTTGTGGTTGATGGAACATGTCCCTATACTGCTGCAAGATTGGAATATGTGAAACACAATGGAGATCACAATTAAGTACACCACAGTGTGTAATTGGCTAATGTTGCTATCTATATACTGCTGCTACATATACGAAACAGAGGAATATAGCAACACAAGCAAAACTGCTGCATATATGGAACATCGTAAGTCGTAACTGAAGTACATCACAATCAAATTAATGAGTACGCCTAAGTAACAATATTTCATGTTACTACAGACGACTACTAAGATACAAACTAATAATCGCACTGCCGGGTTATTTGTGTACTTGACATCTAACACCTCACAAAAATATAAGTTCGCCAAAACTATGCCCTAAATTTGACAACATATTGGGCACTGAACTGGGAGAATGTATGAAAATGAAGTTGAATCCACATCACAACTTGAGGTAAACAAACTCTTCCACTGCTGGCACTTCCCCAATCCTTTTTAAAGATTCTTTGCTGGGTTGCTCATCCACTCCAATTGCCATAACAGCCTGCTTCCTTGGAGCAATCCTTCCAACGCTCATAAAGCTCACGTTCACATTTTCCTCGCCCAAGATACTTCCCACTGTACCAATCATTCCTGGTTGATCAACTTGCCTGCAGAGTATAATGCTACCTTCCAAACTCACATCCACTTCAAATGATCCAACCTTTGTCAGATGAGGAATGCCGTCTTTCACCCGTCCCTCTACTTTGATCTCTCCGGAATCAGAAATAGCACTAGCAAACTTTGATTCTACATTGGCTATCTGAACCTGGATTAACTCAAGTGGACTTTCAGGAGAACCATCAAGAAGAATTCGTTCTTCACTTATTCGGATTCCTCTCTGTTTAGCAGTGAAATCAGCATTCACCAAGTTGACAAAAACACTCGAGATAGGCTCAATGATACCCTTTGTGATCATGGCACGGAGCAGCCTTGTGTCAAGATCATCAGGAGCTCTAGCAGAAGCATACGTTACTTTTACAGATTTTACACCACTTCCACCTGCGACCAATTGGACTGCCAGTCTTCCTAGTTTCTCAGCAAGTACAACATATGGCTTTAACTCTGTCAGAACCTGCAAATACAATGAACAATTACATGCATCAGAATTTGTTTATCTTTCCTACTAAAAGAAAAATGACAACTTAATAAAAACATTGGTTACCCTCCCATTAAAACTTGAAAATCGGGTATTACACATTGAATATTATGTAAGAGGAAAAAGATGGACTACTAAGTTCCATTTTTAGCTTTTACGCTAGAAACATGTAGTATCACTTGACTATAGAATGTGAATTCATAGTAACAATGATATTATCCATGCTTATTTGTAATCAATCCGAAATATAAATTCCAGTTAAGTTTGCCATAAAGAAACAACACTAATTCAGTTCATCCGAAGGAGGAAGATTCATCTGAAGAAAGAATTTACACCAAACATTGCAGATTTTGTAAAATACCTCAGCAGGTACCATGGGCGCGTTCACGGCAGTTGCAGCAAGCTCCCCCTTTAGGGCACCAACAACAGCCTCAGCAATTTCAATGGCCACTCCTTCCTGCATTTTATAAAGAGTGATTAATTCTACACAACGATAAACTATAATGCTACTCATGAGAAGGAAACACCTAGAATAACAACAAACCTGAGCTTCCATGGTACTGGCACCAAGATGTGGAGTTACAGTCACGTTTTCATGCTGTACCAGCCTGCTGTCCTTCGATGGTGGCTCCACAGTAAAAACATCGAGCGCAGCCTGAAGAATAAAGATGATGTTAAGCTACTACATATCCAGAATAGCTGTACATTAAAGATAGAAGATAAAAACCTGAGCAACAATGCCGGAATCCAGTGCTTTCACTAACGCATCTTCGTCAATCACTCCCCCACGAGCAACATTAACAATACGAACTCCTTTCTTCATCTTTGCAAAATTTTCATCGTTAAGAATTTTTGAGGTAGAAGGTGTTAATGGCATGTGAAGTGAGATAAAATCTGCAGTAGCAAGGGCTTCATCAAAAGAAACAAGCTCCACACCAATGGCACGAGCACGGTCTGCTGGGGCATAAGGGTCATGTGCAATCACATGCATACCAAGCCCCTTTGCACGTCTAGCAACCTCTGTACCAACTTTCCCGAAACCCATTACGGCAAGTGTCTTACCAACTAGAGACACACCAACATATTTGTTTCGCTGCCACTTTCCTACATTGATAAAAAAATTCAGATCATTCTTTTATGTTATACACCATCCAGAGACTTAATACGCCATCAACAGACCTTAAACATCTTTTATCTGCTAAATACTACTAATTATTCCGCATGCCAACAAAACCATATACACAGCAACAACAATTGAATACACATTCCAAGTGTATTAAAGGTCAGCAAATCTTTAGGTGCCCTATGGATCTCTTCCCAGTTCCCACTGACTTACAAAATGTAATCAGAAGGAAATAAGGATCAGATTTGTAGTTTACACAGTAGCAGAATGGACTTGCTGTGTGGGTAAATTCGTATATCCTCAATTTTAATTCCTTGGTTCCTAAGTTTATAATTCAACAAGCTAAGCTATAACCAAAAAACAAAAATAGATCACCAAGAGTCAAAGAAAAAATGAAATTAAACACATTTTCATTTCATTTCCATTCTCGAGAATCCTGCAACTGCTTACACCTTGCAGAAACTGATGATGATTAACAACCAAGAAAGAGCTCGTTCACAAAAAATAAAAGATTCGATAATGACAATCAAATGAACTCGACTATCCTGGCAGGCATATACATATTGAAAATTATACAACCAAAACCCACAATATGATCCACAGACAGAACAAACACTTCATTTCTACTCAACACAAGAGTAAACAAGATCTATACCACACTATCAACATTTCCAAAACAAATATATAAACAATTACGATATTAAATCCAACCTGTTCGACGAAATGCCTCAAAGAAAAAACAAAACAAAATAATTAAATACTCGCAAAACATAAATAAATAACTAACCAGCTTTAATAGAAGCATCAGCCTGAGCAACATTTCTCGCCATAGCCGTCAACAACGCAATTCCATGTTCCGCCGCCGCAACCGTATTCGCCGTCGGCGCATTAACAACCAAACAGCCGTGCTCCGTCGCGGCCGCCAGATCCACATTATCAATCCCCACGCCGGCGCGTCCGACGACTTTCAATCTCCCTGCACTCGATTCAAACACTTCTCTACTCACTTTCGTCCCGCTCCGTACAATCAACGCGTCGCAGAGAGAGATCTTCGTGCAAAGCTCTTCGGGACTTAAATTGTACGAGCAATCCACGTTTGCGAAGCTTTTGAGGAGATCGAGACCGGCTTCGCCGAGTTTTTCGGCGACGAGGACGGTCGGTTTGGCGTCCATGGCGAAGACGATGAAGATCGGGTTGGTACGGCGCGGGAGAGAGAGGGTGGAGCGAGAGATGGCGGATAAATGAGTGTTGGTTTTCCATGAGAGAGAGAGTGGTGAGGGTTTGCGGAGGGAGAGAGATGAGAGAGATGAAGCCGCCATTGAAAGAGAGAGACAGAGAGAGAGAGAGAGAGAGAGGGATCTGCAGTGTGCGCGATTAAGCGGCGATTGGGTGAGATTTATACGAGCGAGAGAGAGAGAGAGATAGAGAGAGAGAGATTTGTTTTGTTTGAGAGAGAGGAGAGAGATTTGTGAGTTGGTGAGATCTGATTCGGGAAGGGGGGAGTGTGTTTTTACGCAAGTGTGTTGGAGAGATACACGCGTCTAGGTTTTTTCTGTGATTGCGGGTCAAGGGGGAGAGCGTGTACTACACCTTCGTTCATGGAGCGTGATGCTTTTTTAAAATTTTCAGTCATCTTTTCGCTTTGATATTGGTGGAAATTAAAAAAAAAAGACTTTTTTTGCAGTCATCTTTTTGTCTTAATGGTTGAAAATGTTAAATTTTTATAAATATGTTGAAAATATTTTTTCAGCCCTACTTGCTTTGATATTTGTGGGTATTTAAAAAGATACTTTACATTCCGAAAAAGATTCTTGTTTTATTCCAACTTTTGCATATCAAGTATTCTAGTACAATAATTAATAATAAAAAGAGAATTTTATTGGAGGTTCGTGTAAGCCGGGTCGAATTAAATTATTTGATAATAATTTGTGTAAATTTTGATATTTTTGAGATTTGTAAACAAATAGTAAAAAAATTATTAAGGAAACAAATAAATAAATATGTAAATACGTGAAAAAGAGTAGGAAAATAAATATGTAAATATGTAAAATAAATATGTACTAGATTCATGAGAAGTGTGTACCTACTACCTGGTAGGTGGGTTACTGTGGTGAGGTTGAGAACTTGTGTTTTGCCTTTTCAGGTTTCTACCGGCGATCTCAAAAGGAAAATGTTATTTCCGATCAGTTTCTTCCTCCCCGTTTTAATATATTTGTCCACTTTTGAAAAAATTACGTATTTTAAGAAAATTCTAACATCAACCCAAATTTTTACTATATACCCTTATTAATTATATTTATTGATTTTGGTAAGTGTGTCTTATGATTAATTTCACTCCATATTTATTTTCGGTGTGATAATTTTATTTCATTAATTACAAAATAAAATACTCCAGTCATCACACTCTTTCTCCAAACTTCTAATCTCTCCGGCCATTAAAATTCATTTTATTCTTCTTTAAGAGAGTACCCCTCCAAGAAGTTTAAAACAAAATCACACTTTATCTAGAATGATTTTCATGAAGTTCAAAATTTTTATTTTCTCCTAATTTTTTCAATCTAAAATGAATCGCATGAAGTTTAAAATTTTCATTTCCCGCCAATCTTACCTATATATTGAAGTATGGATACAAATAATTTTCTAAGGAAAAGTATATATACCATGAGTCGTGCAAATTATTTTAATTTGAATGCTTCGCCACGATCAGAAATGAGTCTAACAAATGATCAAAAAGATGTTGTTCGAAATATCGATTTAAACCAAACTCCACTACCTGACACTAATTTATATTAGAATGCATTACTTTTCCCGTGATACTACTATGATTATGTTGTTAAAACTAGGGGTGTTCAAAAAATCCGTCAAACCGTGAATCCAGACCGGACCATGTCAATCCGAACCAAGAAAAACCGAAACCGCTAAAACCGGTTTTAAGGGTCCGGTTAACCGGAGAGTTAACACATAAATGGTTTGGTTATGATTTCCAATAAATTAAAACCGTTTAAACCAAAACATACCGTTATATAATAATATTTAAAAATTCTAGTATATAGATATGAGTTGTGATTATAAATTATGGTTTGTGTGTGTGAGTGTATATTATATTAAAAAAATCAAATTATTTTTTAAATAAAAACTTAGTTAATTGTTAATATGTCATAGTTATACTCTACTTCATATACTTAATACTATTTAAATTAAATTAAAGTATATGAAAGTCATATGTAAACTAAATATTTGTAAATATATATATCACACACTTATATGTAATATATAATAAATTATATATTATATTGACTTAAATAACCGTTTGGTTGTAAGTTTAATATAAACGAAACAAAGTAAATGATTAAGCTCAAACCGTGGTTCGGAACCGAACCAATCCATTATTTTATGGTCTGGTTTGGTTTCGTCTCGGCATTTAATTGGTCTGGTTTGGTTTTAAATTTTAAAAAACCGTTCTTACTGGTTCGGTTCGAAAAAAATAAGAATTCGGACCAAATCAATCCGTAAACACCCCTAGTTAAAACTTATAACTTATACTTTTAAAATGTTTTGTTTGTTACAGGTAAAGAAGGTGAACCAGTACAAGATCATGCGACCCCAAAATTGAAGAAGCTGCTCAATGAGGAACGCCGGGCAATTTACTTAGCTTTGCAACACAAAAGTGATGACAGAAAGCTTAAAAAGGGATAATCAGTGACATTGCAAAGATGTATTATGTATCATCGCGTACATTTCACGCGTTTGGAAGCAGTCAAAAAATATGGTGCACGGTGTTGTTGATGTTCGTCATCAGAAAAGAAAATGCGTGCATAAAAGAATTGTAATCAATCATGACCAGTTTCGAAGAGTTACCCTGCCTAAAAGAACCACCCTTCAATCTCTATCATGTTCTCTAAAGGTCAGTGCTTCAATATTATCTCGCAACGTGCGTTCTGGAAAGATACGGAGAAACTCCAATCCAGTGAAACCATTTTTGAAGGAGTCCAATATGAAAGGATTGAAAGAGATGTGTCCTAAGTCCAATCATGTATGATGATTTAGGAATAACTATTATGTAATCTTTTTTGATTTCATTGATATTAATAAAAGACTTGTTTTGGTTTTATTGCGGGCTTTATCTATTTAAGTGTTTAAATAAAATATACCATAGTTTAGAGTAAAGCTTTTTATGGATTATGATGAGATCATAATAATGAGACCTAAAAGATGATAACTCTGAACTTAAATATTTCCTGGTCGTAGGATTACTAACTGGTAATTAGTAATCTGCAAAGATCGGTACATACTATGCTTGCTTCATAATGAAGGATGTCTGTTCTCATAGACATTTGTGTGGTACACTATAGCTAGTATGTAGGTGCTTATTATAGAATAAGTTCACTGAACATGACTCACACAGCTGAACAACTGATGGAGTTCACTCACGTGTCAACAGTTGTTCACATAGTGATAGTTGTACAAGTATTCTTAGACTTAAGGTCATCATAGTCATCTTGTGTACACTGAACTATGCTTTGGTTTAGTTCTTAGTCTTCAGGGACAATTATAAAGGATCTACTGGGTATATGAATTTGTACACGAAGATAGTGTATGATCAATAAAGGATCTACCCCTTCCAGTGAAGGAAGAGAATGTTCAATGCTGATCCACTTATGCTAGTTCAGGAATCTCTGGCCAGAGTGAATGAAATTAGAAATGAGTTTCTAGTTTACATTAAATAGAACTAAGCATAGTGAATGGGAAAGCAAATGATTAAATAAGATAGGCTTGACACAAGTTTCATGCCTTGTATTTAATCGTGACATTACATGGTAGAAGGAATTTGTACGGTAACGATTCACTGAATGGATTCTTGGTATTCTAAGCAGTGAATTCGTATTATCCGGATAGTCGTGATATGCTGAAAAGTATCCCTCACGATGTAGAATAAATATGATTAATTAATTAATCATATTTAATGAATTAGAGAATTTATATAAATAATGATATAATAGTTTTATTATTATTTATTTCTACTACCGGCTTAATATTGAACCTACAGGGTCACACCATAAAAGAGAATGATTTAATGGTGGAGGAATTAATTAATAATGGCTGGTAATTATTTATTTGTGAAATAAATAATTAATTAGAAAATTTAATAATTGATTAAATGAGATTTAATTAATTATAAATTAATTAAGAAAAGTTCTTAATATTATTATTTAAGAATTTAATTTTGGAAATTAAATCAAGTGAGAGAATTATTTCTAAAGTGTTTAGAAAAATGATTAATAATTAAAAGGTGTTTTAATTATTAGTTAATTGGTTAATAAGAATAAAGGGTTAATAATAATAATATTTTTTGGGAAAATTTTCAGCTGAAAATTTTGCTTATAAATATACTATTATAAACCCTTATTTTGCCTCAACCTAAAAAGTTAAACAAACCCTAATTCTCCCACCCCTTCCTCCTCCATTACATTGATCTCTTGGTGGATACCGGTGGAGTGCTTCACACTTGAGGAGCAGCTGCTAGGGATCTCCGTTCTTCGTTCTTGGATCGCTTTTAAAGGTTAGAAATCGATCCCATATGATTTAATCACGATTTGTATGCCTTTATTTGGATTTTATATCAAGAAAATTATTTTACCATGCTTCCGTGATGTTTAAAATCCTACAAGCACGAGTTCAATTTTTTTTATCCATGATTGAAACAATCAGTATTCCACATAATCCTCGATTTGTGGGCAAGTCCTGTTGGGCTTGCTAAGCAAGCCTAACTCCACATTTGTATGATATTGTCCGCTTTGGGCCGAGCCCGCACGGGTTTATTTTGGGACACCTCCCAAAAAGCCTCATACTAGTTGGAGTTATCTGGCTGCTTATATTCTAGCATTCTACCCCTCCCACAAGCGATGTGGGACAACTCCTAACAATCTTCCCCCTTCACACATCAGGCCCGACACCTGCCGACTCTGCCTCCTTCAGTGTGACCAGGCTCCCCCTCGACCCATACTGAAAGTCCATCTGGCTAACTGCTCCCCCCAGGCCCATCTGCCTTTTTCTTGAGCCCATTCTGGGGCAAGCCCATCTGCCTCTTCCTAGGTCACTTTCTGGAACTCATCTGAGATTGTTTTGGACCGTTTATAACCTGAAGCTCTGATACCACTTGTTGGGCTTGCTAAGCAAGCCTAACTCCACATTAGTATGATATTGTCCGCTTTGGGCTGAGCCCGCACGGGTTTGTTTTGGGGCACCTCCCAAAAGGCCTCATACTAGTTGGAGTTATCTGGCTGCTTATATTCTAGCATTCTACCCCTCCCACAAGCGATGTGGGACAACTCCTAACATGTCCAATATTATAAACATCGGTGAGAAGTGGTTCCACATTTCAAAAAAATATGAGAGATATTATCTACTACCAGAGGAGTGTGATCCCATAAGGACCTGTAAAAGCAATTTTTTTAACGAAGTTCATGTTCTTAGCAGCTATAGTGCGACCAAGATATGACTCAGATGGTAATGAGATCTTTTCTGGTAAAATTGACATTTTTCCGTTTATTACGAAAGAACCTGCTAAGAGGAGTAGCGCGAATAAAGTTGCAGGAAA